>NW_019731283.1:996528-1111999 GCF_002891405.2 Cryptotermes secundus | reverse complement strand
TGAGGGAGAAGATTGTAACCTATGTAATGGTACTTCCCCTGAACTGGTCAGAGAAAGCTGAGGGAGAAGGCTGTAAACTATGTAATGGTACTTCTCCTGAACTGGTCAGAGAAAGCTGAGGGAGAAGGCTGTAAACTATGTAATGGTACTTCCCCTGAACTGGCCGGAGTAAGTTGGGTGACTGATTACGTTCATGTGGCAAAGTTCTCCAAAAGCCGACAGTCCCTCAGCTCCTCTAAAAATCTCCACCTTTCGCGAATCCCGAATGTCCGTGTTCACAACAGCACAGCATTTGGTTCTACCCTGAGCCAGATACAGCTGTTCCCTTCACCCTTTTCAAAAAGCAAAATAGTATCTTCTCATCCATGCTTACGTATCCAAAGTAATCTCTTTCTTTCAAAAGTCCGGACAGAAATGTTTTATGCATTTCCGAAACAGGAACACAGGAAGAACTCAGTGCGGCCTGCAAATCGGCCGAAATTTCAACTGAGTGTTACACCAAATTGAACTGTCAAATGTGCAATGAAGTTAAATACACCAGCTTTCAGTGTAGACACCAATGAAGGTAAATGGTAAACTATCCTTGTAACTGGCCGTGGACCCTCAGAAGGTTGAGAGATGTCGAGGCCCCCATATTTCCTAGGTAATCGGCTCACAGATGGCGGTGAGGTTCTCAGGCCTACGCGCTGGCCGCCCTTTATCCCCATGATGATTCCTGGTACTGAGTCTACACCAGGGCCATAGTGCAGCTGGAAGGATTAGGTCAATTGAAAAATCAAATAGCCTCATCGGGAATCAGACCCGTGATCTTCCGGATTGTAGCATATGCCTCAACCAACTACACTACCTCGTGCCCTCCAGTGTAGCCACCAATAACAAATTTAATTGAAATTCATGAAGCAGATTTGGAGACGTAACGTGAAAATGGATATGGTCGCCTCATGATGCGTTCTTCCATTCACTTCTGTATAAAAATCATACAAAGGGGTTATCTTACCATAACACATTAAGGTTGTTACGCGCTTTAACATCAATTTCAACATAATTCCAAGGGCATAATGTGCGTAGCATTTAAGGGGTAATTCATCCAGCCTTTAAATCTGGAACAGGTAGTACGCATGGGGGAATCAGGAAATCCATATCTCTCGCGCACACTTCCCGGAGAGAGAAAAAAAGTCTTTTAGAAAATGAAGGCTTATATGTGGAAATCACAGTAAAACTAGCGTCGCATTTATTGCAAACTTTGTTGTCTGCATTATGAGTAGGACTGCTAACGACAAATATCTGTTCGCCAGTTCCAGAATCATCTTTTTCGCCACCTGTGTAATGAGTTTTGTGGAAACAAGTTTTGGGGGAGTACACACACTAATCCTTAAGAGCAGCGCATGGTTGCTGGAGATAACTTTTCATGCTTGTTTACTCTACACGCGCACAGAGTGGCATGGAGTATTAACGAGGCCGTAAAGGAGAGCTCTCAAGACTTCAACAGGGCAACATCTGCTATATACGTGAGTGTTTCATTGCTACTGAAATGGTTTGGCCTACTGTCTTCAGATTCAATCGTAGTAAATGTGCTTACGTCGGTCACGGTAGCGGAGCGGTCTAAAGCATGCTCGGAAGCCGAGATTGAGGGTTCGAATCCCACTCAAGGCAGGAATGTTTAGTTCTTGTGTGTGTCTTCATGTGTTTGTGTGCAGGCGACGAACTGATCACTCGCCCAATCTTACCGAATGTCTGAGATCTAGCAAACCAAAGAGAAACGGAGAATTTCATGGAGGTAGGCCAGGACCCAAACTGGGGCTGTAGCGCCAAAGGGGAGAAAAAATACCTACATAGAAAAATGTTCCTACGAAAAAGTTGTAGCTAATAATAAGAAAACATTTTGTGCCATGTGCATTATTTTAAAACTTACTGTGTTAGACGTAATGATTACCAAATGAAGTCCATTTACACAAAGCCATAAATGGGCTTTTCCACGTTTCCCATACACTGTTGCACAGGTTTCGTTTTAATTCGGAAACTTGTGGAACAACTCTATTTTGTACTATAAAAAGATTAAAAAAGTAAGTAAAAAAGTAAAACTATGCCTGTAACAGACCGTGAAAGCCCATAGGGTTGTGAGACGTTGAGGGTCCCACATTATCTAGACAATCGGCTCAAAGATGGCGGGAAGGTAGAGCCTTACGCGCCGGCCGCCCTTCACTCCCCAGGAAAATTATTTAATTAATTCCTGGTACTCATTTCTGTTAGAGGCTGAGTAAACCCCAGGGCCTCGTGGTACGCGGGTTCAAATACCCGGCGGAGGTCGTCGAATTTTTAAGGGCGGAAAAATTCAGGGAACAAGTCCTCCGGGAGGGACTTTAATGTGTGTCCCGTGTCGTAACTTTACGGCACGTAAAAGAACCTCATATCCCCAAAGGGGATCATTGAACCAAATTCCAGGATGTTTCCCGCCCAACAATAGTCTCTAAGGCCTCTGATAGATGGGGGAAGCATTATAGACACCGCTGAGCAAGTGGCCGAACTCGCTTGCTCGGCGGGACTGATGGTACGCACCATTCATCGGTAGGGTAAAGAGACTGGTAGAATTCATAGAGGGAAGCACAATAGATCAAACTGGTCGCGGTGCATGGGGAAACCCACCCTCTCTAAATAACTAAGTAACTAAACCCCAGGGCCTAGTGCGGCCGGAAGGATTAGGTCAATTGAAAAAATCCAATAACCTCATCGGGACTTGAATCCGCGACCTTAAAAAAACAGATTAAGGTAAACAAAAATAATAATTAACACTTGCAACAACTCCTAAAGCGACTTATGCTGATGAAATTGTGTATAATTAAATTAAGTTGCATTAAAATTTGATAATGGAAACTTAATTTTGAATCATATATAAACATCAAGATTCGAGAATAGTTCCGTCGCAGTTCACGCGCCCGTTTACGACACGATGTGCATTTTCACAGCTCCGATCTTTGTCTAAAGCCCTCTGCACCGTCTCCTTTAGTCAAGTCGAGACCAACAGCACATTCGTAAACATTAAACGTAGGACTTTAAGATGTACCATGATAAAACTTATCTAATGAAGATAACGGTGAGAATTCGCAGGTTATGGAGCCGTAAATAGGGCGAACCGCAGTTCAGTGTAACAAGCAGAGCGCTCTGAAGCTTCGTGGTGTGTGTGAGGATAAACAGAAAATGAATTTCGAAGGACTCCGAACGTGTCTTCATACCAAACGTGTACAATATGAAGTGAGGGGGTGCGTTCACGGCGGTAAGCGGTTACAGTAATTCTTAGGTTATTTAACAACATCGTTTAATTACAGGTCTTATACCATGTGCAGTCAGATGGAAGATTATCATAAATGTTAAGTAGGCAATGATTTCCCCCCCGAAGGTGTCTCCAATTTGTCGTGGTGGTGGGGCTTGCGTGACTCTGTGACCTGGAGATTTATGCCGGTGGTAGGGTCACCCATGCCGGAAATGTCAAATGGTAGAGTCCAGACTAGGAGAGAGACCCTGATCCTCAAGGTTGGGGGCTTGGACACGAGGCTAACAACCTCATCCTGTAAAAAGAATTTTATTCAGAAACTTAACAACCAGCCTCGGATCATCATGCGTGGGTCCATTCCTATCGCAGCTCGCACTGGTTGTGGAGATTGGTTGTAGAGGAGGCCAAGGCTCACCCAGGGCTGTAACACTGAGAGGTAGGTAGGTAGTGAAGTTTGACCTCGGTACATCATGCGTGGATCCATTCCTATGGCAGCACGCGTTGGTTGTGGAGACCGGTTGTAGAGGAGGCCGAGACTGTAGCGCCGAGTGGTAGGTAGGTAGGTAGGCAGGTAGGCAAGGATTTAATATGGACGGCAGAGATATTATCCCAACATGAACCTAAAAAGAAAAGGGGAAAATTTGCCCATAATGATCGATAGCCCCACACTGGGTACATCCAGAATACAAAGCTAGGACTTTACTGCAATATGAATCTGCTTGGTGTGATACAGTCGATGATGAAAGCGAATTCCTGAGGTGAGACACAATTAATATGCAAGGGGCTGGGACAGGGAAAGTTTAGATCAGTGCTAACACGGCTCACATTTTAAAGGAACGCTGTTCAAACCTCAGCTAGGACATATGTTAATATGACATTCTTATGACTTTCACAGACCCTCAAAGACAGAGCGGGGGGGGGGGTCATTTCCTTCGTCTCCATCTCGGTCCATCATACATAATCATCCTTACACCCCAGTAAATATAAAATGTCTGTAGTTTATACACGTCACTAAATGCGCTACGAATTATTTTGTCTTTTGACGGGATCGTGCACAGTCCTCACAAACTTATCACTCAAATGTTCAAGTTTCCTAGTGGGAAAGCAACTTGAAATTCAAAGGTGAATCATTTCTTTCGAATCTTAACCCCTTTTCAACTTTTCATTTTACACTTTCATATATTCATCTCATGCATTTTTCTCCACTAGATCAGTGACGTAAGTTATATTTTCGTGTGTTACACGGTATAGTTTCGCACATAGAGCTCTCACTTACATAAATATATACATAGGCATGAGAACGAAATAACATACACAAAGAGACAAATAACATACGAGTATATATAAATATTCATGAACCGTCTCCTATTATTCTAATGCCTATAACGTCCTAATTCCTGCAAAACTTTGGACTGAACAGGCTGATCTAACAGTAACGCTCTATACTTGTATTCAGGAGATGCCCACATCGAACCTCGGTCGGGATGCCGGGTATACTAATTGAGATATTTCGTGGTCTTCTTCAGTACCTTCAGACTAAAGTCGGGATAGGACATCATTACAGTATGATTGCTTCCTTCCAAATCCTTTCCAGTTCATCATTCATAAATCACCCCAACATTCGATGCAATACAACCTCGATCAGGGATTCTCAAGTGCAATCACAAGGCATTTTCTTGACTAATATGGAAATATATTTTTTAATATTTTTTCCCAGTATTGAGACGAATTTTGTTCCTATCCTCTGTAAATTTATTGGTATTTTTATGCGGTTGTCGTGCGTCTGCGCTGTGCGGCTGATATCTCCCGCCTACAGTTCCTGAAAAACCAATACCGCCCCAAACTGACAGGCGAAAACGTTCTTAGATTAACTGTGCAGTAACGTCTAGTGCACATGTTAAGGTCCGTAAATTGAAGTCACCACACTTCCCTCACGTTTGCTCCAAACTGTAAATTAACAGCAATCTTATTTAGAGGATACATTTTACATAAAAAGAATATGTTTCAAGTTACACGGCACCGAAATATTTTTGTATCTTTTCAATGAGGCCATGGGAAAGTTCTACCCGAGAACGGCCGATCTGGATATCGACGACGTCACAAAATAACACGTAAACATCAGCACTGCNACTTCCCTCACGTTTGCTCCAAACTGTAAATTAACAGCAATCTTATTTAGAGGATACATTTTACATAAAAAGAATATGTTTCAAGTTACACGGCACCGAAATATTTTTGTATCTTTTCAATGAGGCCACGGGAAAGTTCTACCCGAGAACGGCCGATCTGGATATCGACGACGTCACAAAATGACGCGTAAACATCAGCACTGCCAGGATACTGTTCAGGGGGAAAAGGAAAGCCAGGAAACTTATGTTTATGGCGTTTAAGAGTTATGTTACCAAGAGCCCCAGCGTGTTTAGGATACAACACATTTTTAAAAATAATTTCAATTTTTGGTAACAATATTTGTTGTAATATTTGTCCTTCAAATTTTATTTCTATGAAAATCTTGGGAGCGGGGGGTTTGAGTAAATGTCCGATTTGCCCCTTTCCTTGCTGGAACCAATCCTCACAACCCCAAACTCCAAGTTTTCAGCTGTAGTAGCAACAAATCAGAGGGCAGGTTTGTTTCAAGCGTAAAAGCATGGCTGCAAAATCGGAGGGGCTAGATTTCGAATCTTTGTGACATCTGAGCTAAGAAGACACGGGTTTCATGACTATCTTCAGCGTCTCCAAAGAGACGTAAGGCTCATGTTCTAACGGTAGGCCATACAGGTTTAAGATGCATTTCCTATTGTCTTTCCTATCCCTTTTCTTACGGCTCCTGGTACAGGCTACTTATTCTAACAAAACATTCAGAGAACACAGGCCTGTATATCTGNCCTCCTTGACATGATCATTCTAATTATACTTAGAGAAGAGTACAAGTTATGAAGCTCAGTTTTTGTTGACTAGATAATAATAATTTGGATCTAAGAGAGAGGAACTTATGGGAGGATGGGAAAGAATTTGAGTAAGAAGTTTCGTCGTTTTTACCCTTCGCCAAATGCAATTAAGGCATGGAAAACAAGGACGAGCAGATGAGCCGTACACGTTGATTGGGATGCCGAGTATCTACATAATTTTGGACATAAATCCTGAAGGGATGAAACCGATTAAAATATGTAGGCGTACATAGGTCCTTCGAAATAAGATATGAGGATAGTCTCAGGATAGAGACCAGAGGCGAGCTCTTGTGAACACGGCATCGGAACTTCTGGTTCCGAAAATGATGATGATGTGGCAAAACCCAGATAATGAGTGATGGAGGAGGAATTTTAAAATTTAGAAAATGCGATTTCAAGGTGGAGGCGGTGTGGGAGGTTGCAATATTTGTGAAGTTCTGGTGCAAACGTTACTTCATCGCATCGTAACTCTTCTCTTTATAAAGGATTACATACACAGCATCTCTGCTGAAGATGTAAGATAAATAAGAGGGGTAGAAAATCAATCGCCGTTTATTCTAGGAGCGAAACCACACCCATAAATGATGGAGCTACCGATCATGAAGACAGGTTAAGACACAGTTTGCATTGTCATATAAAGTGCTAACATAGATGGGCGGACATTTTTTCGCAGGAAAAAATTGCATGTCGGAATGGAAAGTCAGTGATCCCTTAATACAGAGTGTTTCATTCAAATCTCTCACATTTTATCAGATCCTAGAACAGATAGTATGAATGGTACGAAAATGAAGATATAGGAAATACAAGAACTCAAAAAATTTTACACACTAATAAACCTCTACATGTAGCACGAACAATATCCAATCTGTATTCAATTTCTTGTCACGTTCTTTCCAGCATGTCCATTGGTACAGTAGCAATCGTTTCACGGATGTGGGCTCGTTAATCTGGGAGGTCATTCAGTGTAGGCACGAACACACGGTCCTTCACGTAACCCCAGAGGAAGAAATCGAGCAGAGTGAGGTCCGGTGAACGTGGTGGCCACCGAATTGGTCCGCCACGTCCAATCCAGCGATCTTGGAAGGTGGCATTGAGGGAGCTCCGAACATCCAGACCCCAATGTGGGGGGGGAGGCACTCTATCTTGTTGGAAGATTATGTTAGGCTGCAGATCGGCTACCTGGGGATACAGGAACTGTTCTAACATGTCAAGGTATACGCGGCCAGATACTGTAGCTTCACCGAAGAAAAACGGAAATAAATTCTTTGAGTTTTTCTTTCATCTAGTGTTAATTATAATCCATAATTTATCACAATTTATTCGTAAAGATTAATTAAAATGTGAGAGGATTGAACGGAACACACTGTATAACGACGACAAGGAAATGTGACTGGAAGATACGAACAAAACCGATGTACCTTGATTCGGAAGGAGACTACTAAAGCAATAACAGACTTTTAAAAAGGGATCAATAAAGCGACTTCCAATTCCATGACACGTCGAACATAAAACATCGTAAAGATGAAATACCGCCTCTTTTCTGGTGTTCAACAGGAAGTACCGTGTTGATTGGTAGGCAGCGACTAGATTTGGGGAAATTGCCGGAATTCCATAACCCCATCCTTGAGTTAATTACAACAATACGGGATAGTGCAGTTGGTATAGCGACTGACTAGCTGGAAGACTGAGAGGTCGGTGTTCGAATCCCGGTAGGGTCAAGAACTCTCTCTTCTCCATGTCATCCAAACCGGCTCTGGGGCCCATCCAATGGGTACCAGAGGTTAAACGTCAGGGGAGTGAAACTGACCATTCATATCTAGTGCCGAATTGATGAATACGTTGATCTTCACTGCAACACCCCCCCCCCCGGCGTAGTCCTTAGTTAATATAGTTCAGGGGCAATTTCAATTAAATTATTTCCATGATCATCATCGTCGGCACCATAATCATCGCCATTATTACCATCATCACTAGCACACCAATTTCGAAAATATGGAATTTTTACCCTCTTATCAAGATCTACCATGGGGTCGGTAGAGTAGCTCGCTCCACTGTCGGCCTGACAGCAGAATAGCGAGACACTGACCACACAATCAGCATCTGAAGGCCTCTGCAGAGTGCCCACGCGCCGCCAGACTGACCTGGCTCCGTGGTGCACGATCAGCTTCCCACCACAGCGTCCTCAAGGCCCCCTGGATCGCTTCTTCATTTCCTCTTCTTGCTCTACAGGCCACTCATGTTGAGGCAGCGCCAAAACAACACTTGAGTGCTAAATGTGCTGATTCTCTACGACCTTCAGCAACACCACATACACAGTGGGTTGAGAGGATGCGTGCATTCTAAACACATTTTCAAAGGAAGTCAACCAGCCTCTCATAACATATCACAGGGTTAACTACACGTATATAAAGAGCATCATTATAAGAAACTTTTCCCTTTCAGAAATCTGCTTAACAAATTTCACGCCTCAAGTAGACATAGTGCTCAACGATACAAGCTTCAAGACTGGCTATCATTGCTCAAACAGATGACAGGCAATTGCAAGTCGCAATATACGAGTACTTAATTTGAAGGAAATGAAAGCAATAAAAGCGACAGAGCGAATTTATTATATTACTGGGCTCGTCTCTCGTTTCGGGGGTGCCAGAAGAACTTCATATGAGAGTCGGAGAGTTCCTAGGTCCTGTTACGCTATAACACATCAGGTCGTCGCCTCAGCTATTCGCTAAATTAAACTTTCTGTGTCACTTCTTTGTCCTCATTAAGAACATTTACATACTGCGTGTAATATGTTTCTGCCTGTAAACAGGAACCTATGACCTTTTATAATAATTACAAAATGCTCTTAATCCGGCGAAATTGCTGTAATAAATATAGGCCGAGCACGAAACAAAGTATAAACAAGAATGTGGGCAATATTTTATTTCAAAAGTCACGTGAGGAGACAATTTGGGAAACCAAGGCGCAGTAGCAGCAGCAGCACCCGGACCATGTCTGATGTGTACATGTGCTTCTGCCCTCTCAGCTACTTCACAAAACGCGACGAAAACTCCTCAAGTAATCGACCGCGTGAAATTGCAGTTAGTGTCCAAAGTTTCGGAGAGCGACTCTGTCTCAGAAATGTGATGTGGTCACACACTGTCTTTACATAATACAATGGTTACAAAATTACACTGGTTATGAAACGGCAGAGAAATGAGCAATTTTGCAAAAATATTTAATTTTTCAAAAAAAAAATATTTTTGAATTAATGGGATACCAAGTAGCCCCCATGGAGGTAAAAGACCATGCTCGATGAAGCTTATTCAGATTTCAGTATTTTTTATTATTTTGTCATCCAATGACTGAAATCTACTTGATACACGCAAAACAAAACAAACTCTGTGGCCTGTAGTCCGCATGCGAACTATACCTACCGAGCGACCGCCGCTTGTCGGCGAAGTTAGTGCCAACTTTTGTGGATAGAGGGTGTCACGTGGTCAGCGCAGCGGATCCCCAGGGCCGTTAATCTCGGTTCTCTAGACCGGACCTGATACAGGCAATATTTCCAATTCTTCGCCCGCTGTCCATCACAAGGATGCTAGACTAGATTCAGTGAAGGGATCAGCTCTTGACGCTGCCTACGGGCTGGATCCTTCGGATTCTCGACGGAAAATTCTGCCGTCTCTTCTCGACCCATTACCAAGGAGCGTTGTAAGCCCACACGATTCCTTGCTGGACTCCGCTGTCATCCACTTAGGCTTATCCTTCGCCAGTTTCAACCAACCTCGAGCCACAGAGTTTTCAGTGACGTACTTAGCCTCCTTTTGTGCGTTCTTTTCTCTTTGGTCCTGAAGATCGCAGTCTACTGGCTGTTCCTGTCCTCTACATCTTCGGATCTTTGTTATCCCCGTCTGCAAATTGTTCTGCGTTACATCACGGTTCTTTTAAGCTCTCCCAGCTCAAAAATCCTACTCATTCGCACAACCAAAGCAATTCAAAATTCTTAATTACAAGGAGACGTGTATATAAGAAGTATCCGGTTCGAACACTAGCCGGGTAAGTACCAGGGAATTAACCCCGATGAGTCACTTTCCTTATTCTTCCATTTTTAACCATTTACGATAATTTTTCATTCGACGCTACATAACTCTGCGTCGTTCTAATGATCCAAGAGCGAAACAACAGAATTTAACGGATTTTAAGAATAGCTTCTATGCAGTCTATTAGGTAACAAATATTAAAGTTTCTGTCTATGCGTCTTTTGTTCAAATATCATTATGAGAAAATTTTAAGCTTTGAAAACAAAGAATCCTTATATAAATTACAATATTACTCGCTCATCAAAAAAACAAGGATTTTGTAAATAGTAATTGTAGTGCCTTCGACTTCCAGTCAGTAGGATCTAATACAACCAAAGATCTCTTCAGGTCTGTGGCTGTACGCAGACCTTGACATTTTAAGGAAGACGTATGTATTGTATCCCCGCCCTCAATCAAGACTTACAACTCCCTCTCCAACCTTCTGTTAATCCAGACGTATTGTGTAACTTTCGTCAGCACAATTACAGGATCTTTGTATGAAGGAGACATTGAGGCGAGTTTCCAGACTCACCAGTAGTGACATACACCTTGTAATCATTATTTCCGTTCAATCTATCTACAGCCCTTTGTTAGGCCTTGGCCGCTTTTCAGTTTCTTAATCTATACACAGTCAGTAAGACTCCTTGGACGGGCGATCAGGATGCCGCAAGGGCTCTTCCTACACACAGAGAGAATAAACGCACACAGGCATCCATGCCTCGAGTGGGATTCGAGCCCACGATTCCAGTGTTGGAGCGGGCAAAGACTCTTCATGCCTTTAATCGCGCGGCCACTGTGATCGACTTCCGCATTGCCTTCCTCATCCTCAACGAAATAGGGGCCTAATATTGCTGAGAAGGCACACCATAACGTCACACGTGTACTGTGTAGCGGTTTCTGGATGATAGCATCTGGCCGCTCAAAACCAAGGAAGCGAGTTGTCTGGCGACCACTTTCATATGAACGGAAATAATACTCAACTATGAATACTTTTTCCTCCGTCGAGAGACCCATTTCAAACAGCTGCACAACAAAACTTCCTTTTCACTACTGGGAACACGTGCGGCTGGAGCTATGCCTCGTCGACAAATGCACATGCGCGGGTTTTTCAGTACTGAATATTTTGGCGCATACTGTACTATAATTAAACGTCTAAGGCTATGCCCACCGGTGTGTCCCAGAATCTGGTGTATTGAGAACATTGTTGTCGCACTAGTTCAAGCGGCTTGAGTCTGCAACTCAGTATTTTCACTAACGCGCACTTACACTTACACTACACTAAATCAAACTGCTTGAGTCTCTGAGTCTTCTCACAGTCCTCTTGTTGTCAAGAAACTGTACCGCTTCCATGTTGCTGAATAAGGTATGTGCAGAGAAAATGTGCAGTCCCTATTGTAACGACATTGTCAATGTGAAGCTTGTAATAATACAAAAATATCCGATTTTCTAACATTTAAGTAACCAACTCACGTTGGCATATCCATGTGATTTGATGACACGTTACACACAAAGTTGTAAGATTTTGATAACTTCGATTTTCTTAAAATCGGTTGAGCCTAAAAAAGGACATCAAGACAAATGTAGATGCAAAAGCGCAAAGAAATCGTTTGGAAAATATACTTAACCTACTCTCCACTGGAAATACGTTTTCATTTCTTATGTAGATTTGTTTCGGCCTTTCAGGGGTTAACCGATCATTTGCAGCTGCTCTGTGACGTCAGAGATATATGCCTGTCTAGCACGCATCTTAGTTAACCTTGGGTTAGAGGCCGGACATCCTGAGTGCACATTTCCGTGAGTTTCTAATTCAGATAAGATGAACACTCGGACAATGCTTCCATACTGATGACAGCCTAATATCATAAGGATAAGCAATATGTGATTCGAAGAAATTGACTAAAGTATGTTCCGGCGAGGCCATGTCTTGCTCTGGAGTAGTAGTTCCCAGTGAGGTTTACAAACCTCTGAAATGTTTCCGGAAGATTCTGCAAACAACTGCTGATAAAAGAGTTCTTCTTTAACGGCGTTCGTCAGTAGCTAGACTACAATGTAGGAGGGAAGCTGAATGATGAATTACAGAGGATTTGAAAGGAAGCGGCCCTGGCTATATCGATGTACTAACCCGGCATCTGCCTGGAGAGACTGAGAAAAAACCGTGAAATATCGGGCAGTATCGTCAGTGTTCAGCCCGAGATTCGAACCGATAACTTCCCGAATATGAAACTAAATCTTTACAGCCAGACCAACCTGTTTGGTTAGGGTTTTCAATTCCCAACCTTTCAAAAACATTTTCACATACAAATTGAATCGTGATGTTATTTTTGTTCTAGCAAAACCAACTAAAGTCCATGGCCTGTAATCCGCAAGCGAACTATACCTACCGAGCGACCGCCGCTTGTCGGCGAAGTTAGTGCCAACTTTAGCGGACAGAGGATGTCGCGTGGTCAGCGCAATGAATCCCCACGGCCGTTAATCTCGGTTTTCTAGACCGGAGCCGCTATTTCCTTTAACTAGCTCGTCAATTATCCTCACGAGGCTAGGTGGACCCCTTTCCAGACCCACTACTTCTCAGAAAATCTGGTAGCGCCGGGAATCGAACCCGGACCTCTGGATCTGTTGCCAGAGACTCTGACCACTAGACCACAGAGGCGGTCAATTTTGTTCTAGCAGAAAGAATATTACTTTTAGTCTGATTCAATTTTATAGCTCGCCAGCGCTCCTATAGTTCACAGCATACACTGCTGTCAGAAGGCAAATGATTTACGTTACGTTGAGATAGACCAGTTGAAATGAACGTATGAATTAGATAAAGTATCGGAAATTATAACACTGGATGGAACCCGGTAGCTCAAAGGTTTCTTAAGGAAGGACTCTGAGAAATCGCTGGAGCAAGGCAGTGTTCCTCAAACCGTGATCCACGGATTGCTGTCGGTACGCAACTTCGGCTATAAACAAACCAAGATCCGTGACTTTAGTCCGCAGCGGACGAATCCCCAAGGCCGTTAATCTCGGTTTTCTAGACCGGAACCGCTAATTTTCCATTCAAGTAGCTCCTCAATTATCCTCACGAGGCTGAGTGGACCACTTCCAGACCCACTACTCAGAAAATCTGGTAGCCCCGGGAATCGAACCCGGAACTCTGACCACTAGACCACAGATATCGGTTCACAAATTTTATTAGCTTCATTTTATTTTACCACAACTGGAAAAAATTAATACTCAACAAGCAGCGGATTTCTTTTTGCTTTTCTTTTTCCCTCTTTTCACTTTGTTCTGAATATTACCACTTTATTTCAACTCACGCTCTAACTGGCTAAATCAATTACGATCACTATTCACTCCGCTGTATACCGACGGGAATTTTATTTACATATTTCATAATCCCTCATAAATAAATTTTAATTAAAAAAGTTAGTAAACGTGATTATAACGTCTCTTCGATTTAGTATAATGTAACGACTTTTATTTTTATATAATCATTTTTAAATAAACACGGTTTAACGCTCCAGCAGTCAGTGGATTTCTACTTTGTTATTTGTACTGTACAACGTTAGATAGATACAGTAATACCGGTCCTCGGGAAGTCCCACGCTGTTTTACCAGTCCGTCATTCAAAACAAAATTAGAGCTGGTGTAGAGCAGTGTTCACAACCTGTGGAACGCGTCCCAGTGGTAGGGGCTGACAGTCTGCAGGGTGGGATATCAGATATCCAAAATAAGAATTTTTATTAACGATTAAAGTAATATGATTTAAAAGAAGTAATTGTTGGAGAAAGCGAAGCTTTATTTTATTACTGCGGGAATAAGATTATTTGACAAACTGACCGGTGGGAACCAATATTAAAAGGGCTGACAATCACTGACCTAGGGATTACGACACTAGAATCTTGACTCCACATCTTACGCGTACGTGTGCCCCGCTCAGACTCTATGCGAGGAGGCATGAAGCTTACTGTCCATATCTGAGAGACACTCGTTGGAATCCCGGCTGGGACCGGCCATCCTAACTGATAATGTTACGGTTACTGTCTGTCCTTTTGTGCAAAAAACGAGATAGGCCTTTAAACAGACCATGAGAGATTCCCCGTACTTCTCACTTCCCATGGCTTCCCTTTCGGCGTTAAGCTACATTTACAGATAAACCTCTGAGGCTGGCAGCGCTAACGTGGCGAGAAACATGGCTATAACTTTCAGAGTTACTCAGATCGCGTTTCGGTGGAATATGTAGCCTCCATCTTCAGGGCCTAAGAATAAACCAAGCAAGAAATCAGCATGAAACAGGTAGCAAGAAATGTTGCTCTGCTCGCTGCCCGCTTCATACTTGTTTAATGATTCGTTTATTCTTCGGCTCTGAAGAAGGAAGCGATATATTCCTCTGAAATGTCGGTTGAATTTCCAGACGACAGGGCTCCTCATAACCACCGCTGTGGGAACCTCAATTTCTACGTTATTACAGGATAATAAATATGCTTTATTAAATGCAGGGGTTATGTAACATCAAATTGGATATCATAATCATTGAAGGTTAGTTAAAGGCAAATGGTAAAACTGATCCTGTGCCTAATTAATTAGGCACAGGATAATATGTCATAATATGTCATGAAGACGTATGGGAAAGTGGAGGTACATCTCTATTATTCTTGGCCTCGGCACCACATGGAGGTGAGTAGTCACCTTCACGCCTCGGCCACTTTAACTCCCGGATAATCACTGAAGGTTAGTTAAAGGTAAATTGTAAAATTGATCCTGCGCCTGATTAATTACGCACTATGTCATGAAGACGTATGGGAAAGTGGAGGTACATCTCTATTACTCTTGGCCTCGGCACTACTACGCCTCGGCCACTTTAACTCCCGGCGGAAGAGCCACCGGTACCCATAGGGTAGAAGGCTGGGTGGGCCCACACCCACTCTTGACACTGTGGAGTAAAAAAACATTTCTTGCCCCTGCTGCGAATCGAACCCCGGTCATCCCGCCCGTAGCTATACCGATCGAGCTGGAAAAGCAAAATGCGGCCGAAACATTGTTTCCGCTGCAGCCAAAGAAACGTCAGTTTGGTTGATATTCTTTGTGAGGGCATCACTTGGTCAGCCAACCGCTGTTGAGAGTCGTCACGGGTTACCAACGTTACCAACACATGTGCCACTCTTGAAGGCTGACAGGTAGACCCCAAGGGCGGGGCTGCGTTGTGTCATGTCATTTCTCTCCAAATCGTTTCCCATCTCTCAACTGATTTCCTGACGAATATGGCTGCTTCTCATTTTAGCAGTCAGTGATGCGTCAAGTGCATGAACCGTGCTGTGACCGAACGGACCATCCGATCTAAGAACCAGGACACGTCATAACTTGTGTAGGCAACCTTACGGAACAAAACTACCCGCTCAAGTACGTTTCAATTTCCCACCAGCGTATGAATATATACAAAACTATAATTTTCAATGTAGTTTTGTATGGGTGTGAAATTTTGTCTCAAATATTAAGGGAAGAACATAGACTGAAGGCGTTTGAGAACAGGGTGATGAGGAGAGTATTTGGAACGAAGAGAGATGAAGTGACAGGAGGTTGGAGAAAACTGCATAATGAGGAGCTTCATAACTTGTACTCTTCTCCAAGTATAATTAGAATGATCATGTCAAGGAGAGTGAGATGGACAGGGCATGCAGCACGTACTGGTGGAAGTTGAATGCATATAGGGTTTTGGTGGGAAAGGCAGAAGGAAAGAGGAGTTTAGTTAGTTACCGGCGTATTAACACCGGTAGTTTGTTGAAAATATAATATAGTAGTGTTTCGTTGATGTCGTAAAGGTCTACGTCACTAACTGACGATGACGCACACTCGATCCTATAGCAGATCGAGTGCATATCCTGTCTAATCAACCTATACAGAACTAGCCTGCACTCTTCCATTTCCGCAGCAAAAAGAGCCGATAACAACCTCCCACATAATACACAAGAATACATATCCATACAGTCAATCCGAACCACGAGAAGTCAGTAATAAAATATAAACTCTATAGAAATTACGAGCCAAATCATAAATATCTGTCACGGAAGTGTTGGTACACAATCATGCACTTCGTTGGAACAGAGAAGGGACAAAGGGTAGTCACTTCGCCTTGAGGGAGGCAACAGCAACGACATCCGAAATGTCGGCAATACATCCAACTTCTAAGAGCGTGGCATCCCCCCCCAAAACCAGCTGTCAGAATCTCAAATCGTCCAAGAAAGTGGTTGTTGCTGCTGTCTTCGTCGTGTTCCTACTCGGAATATACGAACTTTACCATTACCGTCGTCAGAGCCCTTTAGAATATACCTTTACAGTACTCTGTTACATCTCCAGACACTGCCCTACCTCTCAACGTGTTTCTGCTCTGAATGCATTTGAAAGGCTATCCCTGTAACAGGCCGTGGAGGCCCATAGGGTTATGAGACGTCGAGGATCCCACAATTATAGACAGCAGGCTCACAGATGGTGGTAAGGATATCAGTCTTACGCGCCGGCCGCCCTTTATCCCCAGAAAGATTCCTGGTACTCATTTCTGTTAGAGGCTGAGTCGATCCCAGGGTCATAGTGCGGCTGGAAAGATTAGGCCAATTGAAAAAATCCACCTCATCGGAACTCGAACTTGCGACCTTCCAGCTTCTAGCATAGTGCCTCAATCAACTACGCTACCGCGTGCCCCTGTAAATCTACAGATATATTTAGGAACTCTCGTTTAAATATAAAGAGCCTCAACTATTTTTTTTTGTTTGTTTTGTCCTGTGTTGTCTTGTTGCTGTTGTTTGTATTCGTGCTGACTCTGTAACTGACCACTGGCTGTTGAGCTCACCATGTAAATGAATAAAGAACTCAATTATTATTATTATTATTATTATTATTATTCACTGATGAACTACCTCTTTAAACTAATTCCTATCATTCTTATCNTCTTCATATGTTTTCTGAAATGTGAATAACATGGAAGCGAAGTGTTCTTTCTTTTCTCCTTTAGGTCATTTTTCTGGATTTTTTTCGGTCATTTTTTTAAATATTTTCAGGTCATCAAAATGCGGGCCCTGCATATTACATTTCTGGGTCATATTTTAGGTCATTTTTTCTGGATTTTTCGGTCATTTTATAGGTAATTTTTTAAATATTTTCAGGTCATCAAAATCCGGGACCTGCTTATCAGTCATATTATTGGTTACTTAAAAATCCGTTGCCTAGTAACTTCAGATTCAACGGAACCGAGAGATGATTATAAAAGAGTGTACAAACGCCATACACGCGATTATTTTTACGGATAATATGTATGTAGGGGCTATAAGCTGAAAGTACTGCAGAAACATACATCAGCACAGCTGGTTCGTAACGAAAGTTAACAACACGTGCGATGCCTGGAGATGCATTTAAGAGACCGCAATGGTGACAATTCGAAATGCAGCACAATCTTATCTTGGTTCCGGGAAACTGAACGCCTACACGTAATTTCCTATATCCTTCCGAATTGGTGAGGACGAAATCAAAACAACCAAGCTTCAGTGACACTTCGTGAAAAATATCTGAGGCACAAACAAAGCAGAATTCTGGTTAATCAAACGTGATAAGATATTCTGTATTCTAATGTGAAGATCCAGCCGGTCGCGGTAGCCGAGCGGTCTAAGGCACGTACTGTCTTCGCTCTCTTGGAAACCGGGATCGTGGGTTCGAATCCCACTCAGGGCATGGATGTTTTGTGTGTGTGTGTGTTTTTCTGTGTTTGTGTACAGGTAGAGGCCTTGCGACGAGCTGATCACCCGCCCAAGGAGTCCTACCAAATGTGTAAGATCAAGAAAAACCGAAGTGAATGGAGAAGTTCATGGAGGTAGGCCTAGGCCCACTGGGGCTGTAGTGCCAAGGGGGAAAAAAATGCGAAGATCCAGCGTCACTGAAAATCTCTGTGAACACAACAGTTTTACATACGACGTACATATGTTTGTATACACGGGTCTTCACCACTGAGTCAAATTTTTCCATTCATCTTTCTAACTAACGTACACCTGGGATCTTTCGCCAGCAGTAAAGTAATCGGCCCATGAAACCGATAATCTCTTCCATCCAGTGCTAACATTAACCATCCAAAGCATAGTGGTTACTATATCTACCACATGATTTAACATATCAAAACTGTGCATTCCTGAGGCACGAAATAAATATCTGTAATTTATTTAGAAGAAGTCCAGTCTCTGTTTCTTTTTAACTGTCAGATCCGTCAGACAGTAAAACACAGTCTTGAGTCCTGTGGGACTCGGAACCAAGAATCACTGTGCTGGTGAGGCCCAGCAGCAGTTCATCAGTTAGTCTTTAAACGGTTAAGAATCTGTAAAGCTGTCCCACATTCACCAATATGTCTCGGTGTAGTGCCTACTTAAGCACAAAACAACATTCTACACATTTTATCCATGTGTGCAGAAGATTGCATTAAGTGAAATGTTTTTGGTCGGGCCTTATAAAATTCCTGTGCCTCTAGCGCCATAACTGGTACTCATTTCAGACGCAGGTTGATCAGTGCTGGTCCATCGGTTGTCCTGGGTATACATATTCAAATGCTCTTTAACCTCTACATATCCTACAGCCGATGCCCACTCAGAAAGCGTCCAGTCTCCTTTGATTCCTTCAATCCATTTGTAGACGTTACCCTCGCTCATATAGCGGTCGCCATATTGTACTGTTATTATGTAGCTTATCTCGCCAGTTTTCGGAGCCTCTGGCGATAAGAATCGGATCAGAGATCATTACATTATTTTACGTATTCTATTGATGAAGCAGGAATGTTCGCGCGCTAGATGGACTGTCATTACTACATAAAAAAATAACTCCGTGGCCTGGAGTCGGCAAGCGAGCTATACCGATCGAGCGACCGCCGCTTTTCGGCGAAGTTAGTGCCAAATTTAACGGATAGAGGGTGTCACGTGGTCAGCTCAACGGATCCCCACGGCCGCTAATCTCGTTTTTTTTAGACCAGAACACTAAGATAAAAAGAAAGGTAAAGCTATCCCTGTAATAGGCCACGGAGACCATTAGGGTTGTGAGACGTTCAGGGTTTCACATTATCTAGACAATCGGCTCACAGATGGAGGTAAGATTGTCAGCCTTACGCGCCGGCCGCCCTTTACCCCCAGGAAGATTCCTGGTACTCATTTCTGTTAGAGGCTGAGTGGACCCCAGGGCCATAGGGCGGCTAGAAGGATCAGGTCAATTGAAAAAAAATCCACGTCATCGGGACTGGAACCCTCTACCTTCCGGCTTGTAGCATAGTGCCTCAACCAACTGCGCTACCGCGTGTCCCCGTCACTACACTAAACACAATGAAAGGAAACTAACTGTAAATGAGGAAACGTTTATGTTCTTCACATCCGCCATCAGTTTCGGTGCTGCACAGACACTCCTGAAGTAAACTAAAACTGCCTTTACTTTTTGACCTTCCCTCGTATTAAACAGATCTAGACGTCGAGTTCAAAGACATGACTGGCGAACTAAACCTATGAGAGTTTCCTTTGGCTACTTTATTGCCGAGAATAAGATACGTGGACGAAGCGTCAAGAGCCCATGATGATCTAGCAGAATGTACGTGTATCTTCTTAAGCGTAATACTCACATCTTTCTCCCTGGTGGATGCGATCTCGCGCTTCTCTCGGCCGTGGTATATGCGGGGCTTGATGACGGTGTGTCGGGAGAACTCCGGGGCTGGTCCCCGTCGGGCTGCAACAATAGAACACGGCAGTGTAGACCCCGGCTTACGGATTACAGATGAATGACGCACACACTGACGTTTATAGCACAATATTCGAAACGTTGTAAGAATTAAACACCAGATAGCAATACACACAATATAAAAGACAGACTCAAACCCAACTTAGCACTGTAACAAGCAGGAGTGATACAAAATCATGATAATGAAAATGTTCGCAAAATTGGACAAGGTGAAGCCCAACAGAGACAATATAAAAGGCTTAAACTTGGCGGCGGTCAAGCATACGACCGTTCAAGTGACTAGACTGCCGTTGTAGCGGAAGGTACTAGAAATAGGGCATAATATGCTGTACTGAGCCTGGACTGACAGAGGCCTTGTATATATTGTATACACAGACATTTGGTAAGAAGTAAGATGCAAATAATTGTACATATTTTGACGTGGATGGCGCAACGGGAAGTAGGGGTCACGTGAACTCTGCGGTCTCGCGAGTGACGTCACATAACCCCACTCCTTCCATCAGTCCGCAACGCTCGGTAAACGCCCCTTTCGCCACGGTGACGTAACAGGGGAGCAACTGTGTCAGGTAACCATTGCCGCGGTGACGTAACAAGGGATACCGCGGTTAATACACAGCAGTAACCAACTCTCGACAGTGTTGCTAGGCAACAGCGGCACCTATCACGTAACTGTTTTCTGTGTTGTCCGTGCCGAGGATAGAACACTATTCAGTAATGAGGATTGAGCCAGTTACTAGAGAGAGAGTAACCAGTCAGTTGCAGTCTAGCATTCGCCGGAGTGAATGGAAGCAGGAGACGTAATTGTGATACTGCAGATGGCAGTAATTGTGGAACTGTAAATTGTGTAAATGTAAGAGCGAGTGGAATAAATTCGCTATATCCAGGACGGCGTGAAGTTATTTGTCGCGTTACATACCCAACACGTGACAATATTGACAACTGACTATATTGCTGACTCTGACTCTGACAAATGACAGACCTGTCCTCTCGTCAGACAGGGCGCCCCCACATAGACAGGACAGTAACTTTCAAACAAGAAGAAATATCTAGTCATGAGCCCCCAGATGAGACTCGACACCAAGACAGACAGACTGACTAACCGTCAGTTGCAATGTGACTTGGATTCTGACTTAACTTAGAACTTAGAACTTAACAAAAGACAGACTCGTCCTCGCGTCAGAGAGGGCGTCCCACAATGACAAGAGAGTAACTATCAAAAAGTAACTAATATCTGGTTATGAGTCCAAGATGGGGCTCGACACCAAGATAGACTGACTGAACGTCAGTCGAAATGCGACTTTGACTTTGACCAGCTTAGCAAACACTAGCAGTTTCTGCCTCTACCGGGATTTGAACCCCGACCGTCCAGCCCGTAGCCCATCTCCGTACCGTCTGAGCCACCCCGGCTGTTAGATGCAGCATCATAAACAACTGTAAACGGAGTGACGCAATGCTTAGCGTCGGTTTTCTGGTTTGAGCTGCGTTGTTTACTCTGGAGCCATCTTTTTCCCCTTTCTACATTCCATGTCCTAATACTTAAAGTCCATGAGAGCATATTAACAATTGGCTTCGCTTTCCCCTGTTCTTATTCCATTCCTGAGATGTATACGGTTGTTTTGCCTACCCATGACATTACACTCTGATGATGAAAACTCAAATGTTTGTCGAAATAATGGAAGGAGTTCCACAAATGGTCCGGCTCAAGCAAGAAACTCTATCCCATAGTCCACTTTCAGCATCGGCCGAGGTCACAATTGGGCAAGAATGGAAGATAAATGCTTCAAAACACTGGTCCTTCAGGACGCCCAAAAGTTGATAACGATGTTGAACCTTCTACTAATAGTTTAGAGAAGTTTAAATGCGGACATTCCTTCGTGTTGTGAACCAGTCGTCAGTTCGCCAAGTCCGGACGTGGTGTTGCGTAAGTTTGTTGGCAGGACGCGGGAGAGGGGAGGCGGCATCGCCGGGCCGTCGGACGCCAACGTCCACACAGTGCAGTTTGTCGGTATGCCCGAGATTGGGAGGTCGCCAGAACACAGGACTTAATTCCACACACCTCGCTAATATATAAACGCGCTAAAAAAATTCACAAGTCGCCATTTCATTTTCTTGAGAATCAAATTAATCACCCGTCATAATTTGGGCAATTTCCAGTTGGCAACTGTAAGACGAGCAGGAACGTCTGGATCTCATAAGAGATTCGGAGAGGTCCCAATAACATCATCTAGTGCGGCACTGTGGCATGCTACCTGCGCTTCACGGTAAACTACTTCCTTACCGCTGTAACTAATGACTGATCAGCTCACACTCATCACATGGAGGTATGTGTGCCTATGAACTGTGGCAGTTAAGCAACCTCTCTGATTCACTGCCACCAAGCTTTGTGGATCACAGCGGCCGCGCGGTCTAAGGCATGAAATGTCTTCTCCCGCTCGAACATTGGGATCGTGAGTTCGACTCCCACTCAAAGCATAGTCTGCGTTTATTCTGCTTGTGTCGCCCTGCGTAGGTAGCGGCCTTGCGACGGGCTGATCCCCCGCCCACGGAGTGCTACCGACTTTGTAGGATTTAGAAACTGAAGTGAAACGAAATGTTTCACGGATATCCTATGCTCCAAGTGGGAATAACAAGAATGAAGATAGATACAGCAGAGTCACCAAGCTTTCGTGAGTGTAGTCATCTTTAGAGTACCCACATTCTGACTTCATGCGCAAATTCAAGTGTCAGTCATACCAAGAAACATTTCGGGAAATAATTTTTCGAAACTTAATTCAGTATTCTCGTCATAATGTTCTGGGGCGATTCAAAGCTCTTTCAAGGAGGTTCTTCAGTAATCGGAACACAAAAAAGTAATGCGAAACAACATTGGGTAGACCAATGGGCGTTCAAACACTTTTTCTTTAAGAAAAGTCGCTTTACTGTACGTGTTACGTGTCAAATGGCACTGGCGTGTTGCAGACGCTACGTGATCGGCTATAGATTTCGACATCTTGAAAGAACAGTGCAGTACACACGGAAGAAGTCAAAGAAAGCTTGACTTGCTGATTCGGAAGAACAAATTAGGAATGGAAAACTCATTTGATGTCTAAATAGTAAGTTAACATCAACAAGGTTTCGAGTCTTGCTTTTGAAGTTTGCGCTAATTTTCATTCTAGGCTCTTCCATTCGAGGCATGGTGTTTTGTTTCTGGGTCGGTCTACAAGACCAAAACCCTCATCACAAATCACAATATTTTTTCCAAGACTTGGGAATCTTCCAAGAATCTTGTACAAGTTTCTGAGCAAAATTTCTTTACTCATAATTTATTCACAAACAAATAAAACACTTCATCAATGTAACATTTTAAGCAACCACAAAACAGTGGAACCTCTGTCGTCTAATGGTCAGAGTTCCTGGCTACAAATCCAGAAGTCCCGGGTCTGATTCACGGCGCTACCAGATTTTCTGAGAAGTACTGGGTCTGGAACGGGGTCCACTCAACCTCGTGTGGATAATTGAGGAGTTATTTGAAACAAATAGAGGCTCCGGTCTAGAAAACTGCGCCGACAACGCGACACCCTCTATCCACTAAATTTGGCACTAACTTCGCCAACAAGTGGCGGCAGCTCGGTCGGTATTGTTCGCTTAAGGATTTAAGCCAAAAAGTTTTTACAAAATAGTCGAATCCAAAAAATGATAGACATAAAACTGCTGGTCGTGACTAATATTTGCCAATTCAACAGGAGGCTATTTACTGGAAAGAAAGTCAGTCTGGCTATTTAGTTGTCAGCCTTCATAGAAACAGGAAATCTGCCAGTTGTGACACACTTGAGTCCAATTTCGAATAGGATCGCTGTCCCCTAACCAGACTATTATAAATAGAAAACACATTATGAAGGCGTAAAATACATTCATGTTATCTAAAATTATGGACTGCAAGCATAAATGTAACCGCCGAAGACTGGAATTAACTGGTTTTATTAAGTTTAATATGGCTGACCTTTTTAATTTTAATTTTAAGTTGTACCTTTAGTTTTCATTAAGGAGCACAGATAATTATCAACGTGCAATTGTGACACGTAGTACAGTACAACAGTTTAGCATAGCGACAGACACCTGATGATGGCCATGTATGGCCGAAATATGTCGCGAAAGAAATTACATATATATCCTACGAAATAATTCATATATACTGGTGCAACAAGATGCTCAAATACAATGTCATGATTACATAATAAGCATAAACATGTACCACCAAACAGGTGTCTCTAGAGATAAAGCTCTATGCTTGTAACCGGGAGGTGGTCGGTTTGAGTCTCGGCCGTGTATTTCTATGTANAATCCTCAGGGCAGCCGGTGTCACATATATATATGTGACACCGGCTGCCCTGAGGATTTTAGCGATTATTTTCAGTCCCTTCAGGCAAATTACGGAATAGGACTCCGATTAGGGAACAACCTGTTGCTTCCAAATCCTTTTCAATCCATCATTCATCAGTCATTTTACCACCTAACGCTATATAGTTTCTATACAAAAAAATTGTTAAAAAACTCATAAAAACATGAACCTATCCTCCAATATTTTAAAAAAATATGAAAATTGGGATAGAGACGTATGTGGGTGGATAATATTAAAATTGATCTTACAGTGATAGGATCCATGGGTATGGACTGTATTGATCTGGCTTAGGCTAGGGACCAGTGGAGAGATTTGTCAACACCCTAATATACTTTCGAATACCATAAAGTATTGGGAAGTTCTTCAATAACTGCAAAACTGACAGCTTCTCAAGAATGGTTCAACTCCATGAAGTAAGTTACATATAGCGCCTCACTGCTCTTTGCTAGCGTTGGCTTTACCATCAAAGCCGCCACTGCCACAAGCCGTTGTAGTGCCAATAAATTCTCTACTTCTTATTGTAAGAATCATTTCGATAGCAACCTTGTCATGTCAAAGACGAAATTTTTTCCACCTTTCCCGATTTATTCTTGATTCTTGGATATAATCAAAAAGAACCAACTTGCCACGGCTGTAATTCCCTTTAGAAGAAGCTCTAATGAAACGGAACAGGTTAGTCTTGATTGGCATTTCCTTCTTCTCTAGCCTTAGGAATGCGCGGGGAATACGAGACTGCGAAACAAAGGAACTGCGACATGCTGTGACGCCAGAATTCGAAAGATAACAAAACGATAATAAAATTCAGAGGAATTTTCCACGACTGACACGAAAAGAACTTAAGACACATTACAACTGGACGATTTTTCTAGTGTCAGTGAATACAGTTTGTGTCCAAGAACCTCGATTTAATAATACGCAGTGTCACTGCGTGCCGGTCACGGTAGCCGAGCGGTCTAAGGCACGTACTGTCTTTGCTCGCTTGGAAACCAGGATCGTGGGTTCGAATCCCACTCAGGGCATGGATGTTTAGTTTGTGTGTGTTTTTCTGTGCTTTTGTACAGGTAGAGGCCTTGCGACGAGCTGATCACCCGTCCAAGGAGTCCTACCAAATGTGTGAGATCTAGAACAATCGAAGTGAACGGAGAAGTTCATGGAGGTAGGGCAAGGCCCACTGGGGCTGTAGTGCCAAGGAAAAAAAAAAAAAGTGTCATTGCGTGATTTGAAGTAGGAAAGGCATGCATGGCCTGCAATAGGGCGCTTGGGATGAGCGTTACTGCCAGTCAGTGAATGGTCTTGAGTCGCGTGTAACACGTCATTGAATCATAATCACATTTTGCTAAATTCTTCATTGTAGACAAGAGGATAACATAACGTAATTTATCGAAAATTAGAATGGGTAAAACTATAGTTGTCTCTGTGCTTAATTTATTAAGTACTACGCCATGAAGACATGCGGCAAAGTAGGTGTAGCTCCACTATTTTTGACTTAGGTATCAGATGGAAGTAAATGGTCAGTTTAATTGGACTCAAACAGGCAAAGGGATTTATATTAAGACCCTCTGCCAGAGGAACAAAGGACCTTCTGAAATCAAACAAGATCAATTAAGATGGGCGGTAGGATTACTTACTGGACCCTGCCACCTAAGAGGACACCTCTTCAAGTTGGGACTGAGAGATGACCCAACCTGTGAACAGTGCCTACAGGAAAACGAAACAGCAGCATACATCCTGCGTGACTGTGAGGCCATAGCTTACTTAAGATTTCGTCACCTGGGTCAGTTCTTCATGGAACCAAGTGACTGTTATGACGCCCCCATACATAAAGTCCTACATCTCATTCGAAGTGTAGGATTAATAAAGGGTTAATCCGAAGAGGAAGCACAATAGATCATTGAAGGTCGCGGTGCTAGGGCTTTTTTTTTATGACCCACCCCTTACACACATACAAGTGGTCAGTTTCAAGCTCCTGCCGCTATATCCACATAAAATCGCCTCCGGTTCTTATTCGATGGGAGGATGACTGGATCGCACAGCTGGTCCGGACGCTATTGAGAAGAGAAAAATCTTGCCACTGCCGGGATCGAGTCCCAGCCGTCCAGCCCCTACTCCGTCGATATAAAAATTAAAATCCGTGGATTACCAGACGAGAGAAAAAAAATATTAGTTATTGGCATGGAAAAAAGTGGAGCCGTTCTGCCCTTCATATAATTAAATTTAAAAATAATCCTGAAGATGAACCGATATGCATGCTGTCTCGGGTTGTGAAACAGACGAAGACCAAGCTTTTGAACAATTTCTGAGAGCTCCAGTTATCTCGTAGCGCAATAATCCCTTCCCAACAGCAGGTGCTCGAAGAACTAGTAAGCTTGTTAAACAAAGCAGTTACTGCGTTCATTTTCTCCCCTCAGCTAACAAGCTCGTCTGAAATAATTAGATACTCCCCGGCCTTCAAACAAAATAGACCCTTTCTCTTCAGCTCTCATCTGTGTCGATGCAAACAGATCGTTCAATGTAGGCCTATTACCATCCGTATTAATCGTGAGGGGAAAAAAAAGCTGCTGCCAAAATTCTAATTGGATATGATTTACAATAAAAACATTATTTCTGGCAGTAGGATTTGAGGTTCCTGTACTCCTGGCTTTGAAGAGTCTACCTTCTAGGATATATCACTCGCACAGCGTAATCGGTATAGCGACTAGCTATGAGCTGGACAACCGAGGGGTCGGAGTTTGAGTCCCGGTAAGGTCAAGAATTTTCTCTTCTCCACGTTGTCCAGACAGCATCTGGTGTCCACCCAACCTCATATCCGATGGGCACACATATACATTTTTACATAATTTAAAACATTCTAACACAATAAATTCAACAAGCGCCAACAACTGGTCTAAATAAAAGACATATTTAACGTACATCCCTAACGGGCTAAATAACACTATAGTACAGTGTAACAATTTACGCAGTTTATCATATATACCTGAAGATGGTCCCGTGTAACCGAAACATGTCGTTGACTAACTGGTGATCCAACCAATGAGCGCTGAAGCTGTACTGAAGACTGTATTTTGTGTGCGTGTCAAGGGAAGAAATGTACCACATTTGGGGGCCCAGTGCTTCGCATCCCAACTTCGTACTGTGAGCTCTCAGCTTCAATCCTAGGCCCGGAGGGCGGCTAACTTCCTAGGTTTTGTGGTTTTCTTCATTCCCTACAGGGCGATGAGAATAACAGCCTAAATTGAAATAAGCCTCCACAATCCTTAGAATTTACCACTTTGCCACGGATCCCCACGGTTTTCTAGACCGGAGCCGCTATTTCCCTGAAATAGCTCCTCAATTATCCTTACGAGGCTGAGTGAACCCCGTTCTAGACCCACTACTTCTCTGATAATCTGGTAGCGCCGGGAATCGAACCCGGGACCTCTGGATCTGTAGCCAGGAACTCTGACCACTAGACCACAGAGACGGTCACACTAACTTCGCCGACAAGCGGCGGTCGCTCGGTCGGTATAGTTCGCTTGCGGACTACTGGCCAAGAAATTCTTTTTAATACACCAAGCAAACGTTATAAATGCAAGAAGAATTATCCAAGCGACTACCAGGCAGCCTGCGAGTAAGTTCCATCAAGCCACACTCTCGTTTTCCGAACTCTCTCTTTGGGGCGGAGGGATACACTCAGGTGGAAGAGTCGGACGCTCTTCCAGTTAAGCAGGGCCGACCCATAACGCACAAGTTCGCTTCACATCTGCGCCGTCTATGAAAGTCACTGTGTGATTTTCACTTGCAGTTGCATGAACTGCGCTGGTTTCAATCAAACCACTTTCACTGGCCATTAAAACGAACAGTTATCGAGGTGGACACCAGCAGGACCAGTTGCTGTTGAGTACCATGAGGTGGAGCATAATGCTTGCGCGGTTACACAACACACGAACTGGCCAGCCAATAACGTACGTCACCTTATAGGAGTAATATGAAACCGGAAATGCGTCAAGTGTGTATAAATATCATAATAAATAATACATGAAAATTATCAAGTGTATCCATTTTCTAATTAATAAATAATTACGAAGACCAACGTGCTTCAGCCTCAAACGACAGTCTTCAGGGGCGTTCGATGTTAAAAAGAGACATAATTTTACAAGAATAATATACAGTTATTACATTAATCATTTAAAACATAGCAGATTCGCTGCGCTGACCACGCGACACTCTCTATCCGCTAAAGTTGGCACTAACTTCGCCGACAAGCGGCAGTCGCTCGGTCGGTATAGTTCGCTTGCGGACTAAAGCCATGAAGATTTTTATCATTTAAAACATGTCCAATCATAAAATATCATTATCATTGGAACTAATATAATGCAAGAAGGCAATGATATACAGAGTGATTCTAATTTATTGTTGGGGGTTTTCGTGATCTATAAACGGAAACGCGACAATAATTTAAAAACATTCTGTACATAAATAAAGCTTACATCTTGGCTGGTTTGATGCAGAGGGCCATGCCTATACAGCAGGATCGTTTAAATCTCTTTGTGCCCAATCCATGGTGGATTGTGTGTTGGGATAATGTTAGAAAAATAACTGTGATGAGAATTGCTATGTGAAACATTTTAGCAACAGTTACATCAGCTGGTTCTACTTATATATGAAATGAACTACGTCACGTTTTCTCGATGTTTAACTTATATATGTGAACTCCTTTCTGTGTTTATTTTGTACATTATGTCGTCTACTCGAACATGACACCCGTAAATTGTAGTTAAGGATTTAATGTAAAATCAGTAATATTCAATTAGATTATTTGTGGATTAACACTTTATACTACGCTCTCCTCATACTGCAAGGTAGTGTATTTCGATACCTTCAGAATCCCTGTATGAGATTCAAATTCATTCAATCATTTATTAATCGCTCTACAGCACTTTATTGGGCACTGGGCTCTTCTTCAATTTCGCAATCATTTTTACACAAGAGATTGTAGGACCCTTCGGACGAGAGATCAGACCATCGAAAAGACGCTACTTACGTAAAGAACAATACAAACAGAGAATAAACGCACACACATACATCCATGCTTTGAGTGGGATTCGAACCCACGATCCAAGCGTTCGAGCGAGCGAAGACAGTTCATACCGCGCGGCCAATGTGATCGGCACGATATTAAAATATCTGGAAATATTACTGCTTTATTGAGCTACCAGAAACATATGCAATGACACATAAACACAAGCTGGTTCTGGATTTGGGAATCGTACACAGTACACAATATTGTCTCGTCGTAAGCAAGCACGGTCACAAATGTGTTACAAGTTTTCACTACGAGTTTCTACGCTGATCCATCATCGGTTGATGAATCTCGTTGTTACATATGGCAGGCTTATGTAAACATCTCGTTACATTTCATTAAGTAATGTTATGAACCAGACTTGATGGCGTCCTTAGGGAATTCGAGGGCTATCAAAATGGAACTCGAAAGTAGTTGGTAGCTCTGGAAGGTAATTACTGGATCCCGGAAATTGATGTTGTTGTTATATCCACGAGCTCCTGTCAAAGTCGTGTTACAAAAAGGAAAGAAAACACACAGAGGTCAAATGGACCAGAACATTTCGTCTCTGTCAGTACAGGCGGCGAATCAAGGTGCGTTGTGGTCCACCGAGACAAACGTAAGGTCTGCCCATCCTCTCCACCGAACGTCGGAATCTTCATGGCAATATAAAACACAAACAAGATTCTGGTTGCTAAAGGAGATCACAATATATTTTAAAACGTTCACAATGACGTAAATGTTCAAAGAGATTTAAATATATAATCAAGAGCCTAAAAAGCGCAGTCGGTATAGCGATTGGCTACGGGTTGGACGACCGAGGTGACTGGAGTTCGAGTCCTGGTAGGGTTAAGAATTTTTACTTTTCCATCTACAGCCTCCTATTTAATGGGTACCGGGGCTGTTTCTCAAGGGGTAAAACGGACGGGCGTGAAGCTGACCACTCACCTTCAACTAGTGTCGAGGTCAAGAAAATATGGAGCTATACATCCACTCCCCCATACGACTTCATGGGGTAGTGCTTACTTAGTTAAGCACAGGAACAATTTTACCTTTACCTTTAAGTCATCATCATCANTTTTACCATGGCAATCCTGGATTTAACTTCACTAGTACACCTTCCATCATCTGTTAACAAGCTACCCAAATATTTAAAACATTTCACATTTTCCAGTTGTTTTTGGTCTATCTTTATTGCGACTGGGGTTGGTTGTCTCGAAATTTTCATTACTTTTGTTTTCTCCACATTCATTTCCATGTCATAGCACCTTCCAATTTCAATCAGTCTATCAATCATGTCCTGTAGCACAGTTTCTTCCTTAGCCATTAACACAAGGTACATTTAAATATATGAGAATAATCACAAATGAGTCAATACATATCTAACTATTGGTGTAAAATATCTTTCGAAATGTCTTCGTCTCTATCTGTGTTATCTGTGCTGAATAATTAAAGAAACACAAGAAAGCACGATATCTGACTCAATGCAGTTATAAATAGCCAGGTAAAAGGTATGTGGATGTACAGATCCACGTATTCATGGTCTCGGCATTAGTTGGTTAGAGATGAGATTCACACCCTGGCTGCTTTACCCCTGAAACCCATTGGACAGGAGGCTGGGTGGGCCCCAGGACCGGTCTGGAAGACAGGGAGAGGAGAAAAATCTTGCCTCTGCCAGGACTTGAACACCGACCCGTCTGCCGTCCAGCCTGCAGCCAGTGGCTATATCGATGAGGTATCCCGGCTTAGTACTTAGCCAGAGCTATGTTAAATTGAAACCCATTTTGATAGTTGAAGTAACCTTCTAGCAAACATAATGAAAGCTAATGTGAAAAATGTTGTCTTCTGGGATGCGATGTCGCGGAGTTCCCTAAAAGTTCAGTCATATATCGGAGGAACGTGCTGTCTTCATATTCAAGGTAGGAGAAAGTAAATTACTGTAACATGACGCCTGAAAGCCGGAATAGTGTTCAGAGGGACGTCCAGTGTTACGCAAATCCTCGGCAAAAATATTCCCAAGGCAACGAATACACAAGTAACACTCGAATAATTTCCCTTGCTATGCAACGGCGCTCTAAGCATGTATTCTCAACAACAGAGCAAATAAGATCGTTTTAATTGAGATTTGAGAGGCCAGCGTGCCAGAACATGAGCTCGGGTGCAGAGGAATTAGAATTGAGAGTCTCCGGAGATGGTAGTTGGCAGTGACAGCGACACTGTTACAAATCCGTTGCCAGAACACGACTAGTAAAAACTGAGAACCTAGTACGTGTGTAACGGTTAACTGTAAAGTGTGTAGATTAGCGATCCGTATCCTTCCGGCTTGTAGCATAGCATAGCATTTCCTGTGATTTGAAACAGACTGGCTCTCTACTGGATCTTTGTTTTAGCGATTTTGAATCACTCAGTTCTGACACTACAGCGTCAATAGTTTCTTTATTGTGTGGGAACTGCCCACATTCAAGCAAGTGTGACAACGCAAGCGTCATTGCTTAGCAACGACGAGTAAACAACGGCTGCTAGGCAAAAGCGAGTAAACAGCGGTTGCTAGGGAACTTGTAAACACGGTAACCGGCAACAGCATTATGNGAATACGACTAGTAAAAACTGAGAACCTAGTACGTGTGTAACGGTTAACTGTAAAGTGTGTAGATTAGCGATCCGTATCCTTCCGGCTTGTAGCATAGCAAAACATTTCCTGTGATTTGAAACAGACTGGCTCTCTACTGGATCTTTGTTTTAGCGATTTTGAATCACTCAGTTCTGACACTACAGCGTCAATAGTTTCTTTATTGGGTTCGTCGGTTTGATTCATGAATGAATCATATTTCCAGTGGTATTACAGCGGTTAAAACATGTTGATGTTACAGTAGCATTCTACCATTACAATACGGTAACACAGGAATATGTCTATACTATCAAATTATTAAGAAGAGCACATCGGCGTTCGCCGCCGAACAACACGGATCGATGTACCGTAATATGGAGCCGTTAATGTACCAGTAACAGCTGGTAATAAAGGCAAAAGTAACTGACTGTCACAATCAGCAGGCAACCGCGTAGTATGGATTTCTTCTGCGACAGGCTTACCACTTCGTGCAATAAAACAATTACAATTAAACTTGCAACTGTTCTCCTAGATGCACTTAAGTATGTATACTCGTATATTAAGATAGTGGCCTTCTGGTTTATGACACTGTCTAGCTTTGCAAGTGGCTGGTTATCAAAATTTCGGAGGAACCCGGAAACCGGAACGCAGAAGATCACAATCTTAATTTTCATCGTCTTAAAGACTTAAAATCCCATAAAAGGTAAAGTTGTCCCTGTGCTTAACTAATTAAGCACTATACCATGATGGCGTGTGGGGAGTGGATGTATAGATCCACATTTTCTTGACCTCGGCACTAGTTGGAGGTGAGTGGACAGCTTCACGACCGGCCGTTTTACCCCCGAGGAAAGAGCCCCAGGTACCCATTGTATAGGATGTTGGGTGGGGCCAAAATCCGGTCTTGACGACATGGAGAAATGAAAATTATTGCCTCACCGGGACTCGGAACTCCGACTCCTCAGTCCGCAGGCCCGTAGCCAGTCGCTATATCGACTGAGCTATCCCGGATCCTCGTAATATCACAAGTATAAAGCTACTTCATAACCTCCTACCCTAACCACTTACTAAGTTACCTGAAACAGGAAAAAAAATCATCTAAGAGTCACACGTTGTACAGTAATATTGACTACGATGATGACTACAAATTCCGTGGTGGAAAATTTATAGGTGCTAAAATTGTTACGAAATTCTCCGCCAGTTTATGGCTCATAAAGACATATAAACGTCTTCTCAGGAGCCCCTATTGCATCTTATTCTGAGACAGGTGAGTCCAGTTCATATACATACATTCTTCTTTTTAATATTATCCTGACGTATATACCTACATCTCCAAAGTGGTCTCCATTTTTAAAGTTTGCAATTAAGCTTTGTAAAAGACTTACATTTCTGATATACTACATGCCTGCTAGGTATAGCGCCCATCTGATTTTCGTTGATATGCTCATCCTGATAATATTTGTTTAAAAGTGTAAACACAACTACTATTACTATCAACACTATCATAAGTGCTCCTACCACCACTAGCAATAACTACGCGCAAAGGCAAGCAAAATCCAGACCACTAAAAAGGTAAATATAAGCGCTATGGACATGAAAATGAAGTTCTAATGAAGTTCCGCACGCGAACTATACCGACCGAGCGACCGCTGCATGTCGGCGAAGTTAGTGTCAACTTTAGCGGATAAAGAGCGACGCGTGGTCAGTGCAACAAACACCCAAGGACGTTAATTTCGGTTTTCTAGACCGGAGCCGCTATGTCCTTAAATAGCTCCTCAATTATCCTCACGAGGTTGAGTGGACCCCGTTCCAGACCCACTATTTCTCAGAAAATGTAGCAGCGTCGGGAATCGAACCCGGGACCTCTGGATCTGTAGCTAAGAACTCTGACTACTAGACCACAGAGGCGGTCACATCAGCGAGAATAATTCCTAACATACCCAATGTAATCCAGCAAGTGCAGATCCACCAACTGACAAGCAAATACCGCCAGAGAATTCCTAGAACATGATACAACTAGGAATCACACCAACTGAGTCAGTGCATTATTAATGACAAATCCGACAACAGCAGCCATGTTATTCATGTATATATAATGAACTTGGTGTACCAACACGTGCTGCATTTTGTTATCCCACCGTGATTCAACGTAAACTAATTAACATTCTGGTAGCAGAGTCCGAGAATTCAACATTGCTAAAGGACAGGATATTGAGGCACTTCCGGTTGGTCATCCTAAGATTCACTTACCTTTTCCTGTGTCTTCCAAGTAGCGGGATGTTATGATGATGATGATGATGATGATGATGATGATGAGCACAAGAATACGAACACAGCGGTCGAGTGGGTGGAACTACTCATAATCCAAAATTCAACCTGACACTTTTAGTGGTTTTCCTTAGTATCCCAAACTCGACAACGACTGCTTCCTTCAACATCCTTTCCAATTCATTACTATTTACAAAGCACCTCACAATTCGAGGCTATATAGTCTAAGACGATTGTCAGTAAATAAAGGTAAAAGCAAAGTTGCCCTTGTGCTTAATTACTTAAGCATTATGCCTCAAAGACGTATGAGGGAGTGGCGGTCTATCTCCACCATTCTTGACCTCGGCACTAGATAGAGGTGACTGGCCAGTTTCACGCTCCGGTAGCTTTACTCCTGGAGAAATCGTGCCCGGTGCCCGTTGGATACGAGGCTGGATGGGTCCTACAGGTAGTTTGGGCGCTGTGGAGTAGAGAAAAATCTCTTTATCTCTGCCGGTAATCGAACCCCTGCCGTGCAGCTCGTGCCCCGTAGCTATACCGACTGAGCCACTGATTAAGGAAATAAGCTATAAACAAAGTAATGAAAGACATGCATAGGTCCTGCACTTTTATGTAACTTATGCGTCTCCTTAGAGCCGGGATAAAGCAGTCGGTATAGCGACTGGCTGCGGGCTCGACGACCAAGGGGTCGGAGTTTGAGTAAGCGTAGGGTAAGGAATTTTCTCTCCACGTCGTCTACACCGGTTTTGAAGTCCAACCAACCTCCTATCGAATGGGTACCGAAGGCTCTCTCCCCGGTGGTAAAGCGGCCAGGGCGTGAAGCTGACCACTCACCTCCAGGTAGTACCGAGGTCAAGAAAATGTGGATCTATACATCCAATCCCGCATACGCGTTCATGGCGTAGTGCTTAATTAGTTAATCACTGGGTCAACATTACCCTTTATGCGTCTCCTTACAGCGGCCCGTTCTCGAGTCTTCCTTTCCTCCAAGCCTGAAGCACGTTTCACTAATGCATCATCCTCTGTCTCCCCCTCCAACCCCCGTGGTGATTCGCTGCTTTTCCGTTGCACAAAGACCCGGAGCCAGGGTACCACACAAATGCGTGCAACTTTTTATATCATTCTGGGATTCGATGCAGAAGCGTTCAGAACTAGGTCATCTAGTTCAATCTCATTCTTTATAAGAATCCGCATTGCTACAATAGACAAGACGCACCCAGAAGAGGATCGCGTCCTCCTAGAGAAGAATGCGCACTTTGATCGTGACTTTGGTATCTACATCAACCCCTATATGTACCGCCTCGTATTGTTCTCATAATAAACAGCATCAACTGATTGGGCTTTGTAGCAGAGGTGTGATACGTTTCCTGTGAGGCACAAACTTAAATTTTATAGGCCTATAATATTTAGAAGAAATCTGGTTTTCAGAGTTTAATGCAATGGCTGACTTTCTGGACATATCCATTGTCCTACTTTCTTTTATTCAAAACGACTTCTCAAAGACTGCAACATGTTGCTTCTGACGTCCAGAGACAGGGGACTACCTGTGTCAAACAAGTTTTCGTTGGATTTGGTTTCTTGGGGTGGGGTGAGACTGAGTCCACTTGGTACGTCAGCCAGTGTTTGGCCTATTGTACCAGCCCCGGATGGTAGATGTGGAATGAGAATTGGTAGCGGAAACCGAAGTACTCGGAGAAAATCTGCCACAGTGCCAGTTTATCCACCTGACCTGACCTGACCTGACCTGGGCTCGAATCCGGGGCGCCGTGGTGGGAAGCCGGAGACTAACCGCTATGACACGGCTCTGAGTCTAACAGAATACGCTTTTCAGCCAAGGACGGAGAGTCGAGTTTCCGAAACGTTATTTTAAATAAAAACAGAATGATGGGTTAATGTCCAAAAAGTCAGCAATTGTGGACTGAAGTTTCAGAAGCTGCAGCAGACTTCACTGCTGTGGAAACATTAAACTTGCGTGAGGCCTGGCATTTTCACAGCTTTGGCTATGAAGATTGACCGCCTCTGTTGTCTAGTGATCAGAGTTCCTGGCTACAGATCCAGAGGTCTGGGTTCGATTCCTGGCGATACCAAATTTTCTGAGACGTAGTGGGTCTGGAACGGGGTCCACTCAGCCTCGTGAGGATAATTGAGGAGCTATTTCAAGGAAATAGCGGCTCCGGTCTAGAAAACCGAGATTAACGGCCGTGGGGATCCGTTGCGCTGACCACGAGACACCCTCTATCCGCTAAAGTTGGCACTAACTTCGCCGATAAGCAGCGGTCGCCCGGTCAGAATAGCCTCCTATCAAACGGGAACCAAAGTTTCTTTCTGTAGGGGCAAAGCTGAATTGCTACGAAAGCTACAAAATTATAGTACGAGTAACATACATATTCAGTAACTTCGAGTTCTGTCAGTTCTTTTGTGATTCCCTGTAGTGGATTTGCACTGGACTGGCTCTGAAATGCCAGCAATGTCATACAAATGGAACAATTACAGCCATAGAGAGCACACACAAAAGAAAGGATTGCGCTCAATTTATCGCTAGCAATAAATAGTTTATGTCTGAGACATCTCTTTGAAATCCGTAACCTGGCCATAGAGCTCTCTAAATTGCTGGAATTCTAAGAGCGTTCATAACCACCGCATCATAGCCTCCCGCTCCGTAGAATGATAGCGCGTGACACGTTTAAAAGAACAGAATAAAGTCACGCTACAAAGCCAGCATTTTATGTCACACTACGCGTTCGATTCTGAGCAAGGTCTTATCAAAATATCTTGAACTCACTTCTAATTTTCATCCTGTTACATATTTAACCTACAAAATTGTTGCGCAGGACTTGCAGATATTTTTATAAGACATTCAAAACAACATAAACACAAAAAAACACATGTCTGCAACACCAAAAGAACTAAACGGGGCTATTTTTACATATAGCGGAAAAGAAACGAAGAAAATCACAAAACTTTTTAAAGAGGCATGAATAAATGTAGCATTCCGAACAAGAAACACAATTCAAAACATAATAAAACCTCAGCCGCACGAGAAAAGTTGCGTATACCAAATGAAATGTATGGATTGACCACTGAAATACAAAAAGGCAGAGGGGCAGAATGTTTCAAACTAGATATAAGGAATATATACAAGCCAATCTGAAATAATAATGATAACTGGGATTAACCGAATCACATATTGAAGCCAATCACTTCAATAAATTAGCCTTTACGTCAGTTCCGTAACTAGATAAAGGTGTCTGAAATACAGAACAAACATTCTGTGAAACTAACTGAAATGATAATTCAAATTTCCCGGAATTATTAACTCATGTAAATTTGCGTTTCGTTGCTGTGACGTATAGAGCACCTCCTTCGTTCTTTTGCAATTTCTCTTCCTTTTTTTTTGAAAGATGGGGGCAATTTGGACACTTTGCACTGAGGGAAAGTAAACCTTGTTCGACTCACCGGAATTTAATATGGTAATGTTTATACCTACATATTCTGCACGAAACGTTTGAAATAAAACAACTGTATGCGGTACCAAAAACGCAAGCTTCTCCTTGCAGATCCCTGAGTGATAACGTACAAACTAAGCAGAGCAACGTATTATAAATCCCCCCCCTACATATATTCGCCAGCACAACCGAGATTTATTACGATAAACGATAAATCATCTCAAGAAAACACGTGATATTTGATGTGCATAAAATATAAGAAGTCTACAATCTTCACATCGACCGGAGTCCTTGACAGACTCGCAACACAAAACGTCAACCAAAATACTAGCGGTGTTACAAAGGGAGAAACCTCCTAGAATGATTCGCACCGACAAAATGCACTTCAATTACTTATCCGCATTGATTTCCAATTACACGGTACCGCGCACTTGAAAGGCCGGCCGGTAGCAGTGTATGTTACCGGACGCACAGCTGTGGCTCTCGGCAGAGAAAAATATTGGTAGCTTGTTTTACTGTGAGTTTTGTTTGAAAAGTGCAATCTACGATATAGAAATGTATACGATTTTATATTTTGGATAAATATCTAATTCCTTTCTTTTTTGAGTATCTGATTGTCGTTCAGCTGGTCCATAAATCGCTGGTCATTACCGTCTGTATACAAATTCGACGTTTAACCCTCTCCTTACTTAGTTGAATTCGGTCCAAAATCTCATATATCACTTTTTAAAGATCTACTTCAATATTATTCTCCCGTCTATACCTAGAGGCCACAACTGGGTTCTTCCTTTCATACGTTCTTAATAAAACTGTGTATACATGTTTCGTCTCCATCACGCGTGCTACATGCACCGATTATTCAGGCACCTTGATTTAAGTCATAATAATATGGACACGTAGGGCAGTAGATCAGAAACATCTGGAAAGTTTCGAAATGTGGTGTTGGAGAAGGATGGAGAAGATCAGTTGGACCGATTATGTGAGAAATGAAGAAGTGTTAATTAGAGTCAGTGAGCAGAGGAATATCCTACATGAAATAAGAAAACGGAAGGCTAATTGGATTGGTCATGTTTTACGCAGAAACTGCCTTCTAAAAGAAGTTATCGAAGGAAAGATAGATGGGCGGATAGAAGTGACAATAAGACGAGAAAGAAGACGTAAGAAGATGCTGGATGACCTTGGAGACAGAAGAGGATACTGTCATTTAAAGGAGAAAGCTCTAAATCGCATTAAGTGGAGGAATTGTTTTGGAAGAGACTGTGGACCTGTCGTCTTGACAGATTACTGATGATGATGATAAATAGGTCTACATGGAGAAGAGTTCGAATTATGAAGCCATTCACATCTAACCTCCCTCTATTAGGACCAAATATTCTCCTTAGAAACTTGTTTTCAATTATCCTAAATTTAGTCCTTCTCTTACAGAGGGACACCAAGTTTCACACTCATGCAAAACAACTGCTAACGTTTTGCATGCACCGCACTGCACTGCAATTTGCATCGCTCAGAGAAACAAGGTGCAGTCATGGAACCACCATGGATGCCCCAAATCCTCTTGAATTTTAGAAATCTGTATAGAATAAGGAAAATAACAGACGCTGGGTTGATTGATATGAAACATCCTGACTTTAATCTGCTCTCAATTTCTATATGGATATTATTTGTATTTCTTTATAGCAATGGGCTATGGGCTGAACGGCCGGGGTTCAATTCCCGGCAGATGAATGATTTTTCTCTTCTCCACAATGCCCAGACCGGTACTGAGGCCCGCCCAGCCTCCTATAGAATGGGTTCCGCCTGCTGTTTCGCAGGGAGCACCGCGGGCGATGAGTAACGCTGACCACTCACCTCAATCTTGTGTCAGGTGGAGCTATACCTTCACTCCACCATGCGTTCTCATGGCACGGTGCTTAATTAAGCATAGTGACAGCTTTAAGTTTTATTTTTTAATGTAGTTCACGGTTACTTGAACTTGGGAAGAAACAGTTAAGAGTCGCGGCGCTAAAAACGAACAAACTACACAGCCTCAGTTTCGACCATTTTACGACCACGACGAATAACGAACCTAGGACAGCCGTTGGCAGGTCCGGTTCAATAAACAGCATCGACAGCTGCAGGGTGTGATCACACGCCGGTGAACTGGGAACGCATTTTTGTCGGATTAAATCAGCCTCCTCAATGCGAGATGTTTCTAGCTCGTACAAAAACAAAATGTTATTCACCAGCAAAACATCCGAATCCCTGTACAGTATCAAGTTTCCCATATCAGAGCTTAGAATTTTTAAAAACAACAAACAAAACATGGATTTCCACGTTGCCGACCACAGTGCGTGTGCGACCTAATCTGTACAAAGTCGTAGCCATTTTAACATTGCAAACGTGGGTTCCATTCAGGGTGCACCTCTTACGTGTGTGTGTGTGTGTGTGTGTGTGTGTGTGCGCGCGCGCGCGTAAGTCTTGTTCAAGAGAAACCCGTCCTTTCATGATTCCCTTATTATTTAACATATTTTTATTTTGAAGAGTTCTATCTTCCAGGATGTAACGCCATGTAGTCCGCTGAAAGTTAATCGACGTTTCGAAAACATGTCTTCATCTTCAGAGTCGCAGAATAAGCTAATCAAGAAGCCAGCATGAGGCAGGTAGCAAGCAGAGAAGTTACATCTTAGAAGACAGAACTCTTCTCAACCATCACAGTGAGAACGTCAAATTCTAGTTATATTTTTTTTAAGGTTTGTTTCTTATGAAACAAAAATATGTAGACATAGAAATAATACTATTACTTAACATGAGGCACACAGCAAAATACTAAACGAGCCACTGAGGTGGGGAGGGGGAGCTCAGAACTCACTGACGGCAGACAGAACAGGCTCGCCCCCGCAGAATACTGCCGCCGGAAGTTCGTACATCTCAAAGAATGCAGTTGTCCACTTGCAAACTAAACGGGATGGTTCATCACTACAGCAGTCTTTTTTTTTTTAATTCGCTTAGTGGGGGGTGCAGTCCAACTGGGCCCACTCGGCAGGGCGGCCATTGACTGGCCTATTGTAGCCAGCCCCGGGTGATTATGATGGAGAATTTGGTGGAATGAAGATTGGCAGGGAAAACCGAAGTACTCGGAGAAAACCTGCCCCAGCGCCCACTTTGTCCACCACAAATCCCACTTGACCAGACTCGGTATCGAACCCAGGCCGCCGCGGTGGGAAGCCAGCGACTAACCGCTTGAGCTATGGCGCGGACTCTACAGCAGTCTTAAGGACTGGCAAGAAATTCCCAACACATTCCTGCTGATCTATTACGAAACTGAGACAATGGAACATTTACTCAGGAGAGGTAAGGGTACGATCATGAGAGACATGAGATTTCGTGGTGGAAGAAGTAACAATAAATAGCTGAGTTCCTTCGGCTCTTCTCATCGATCCCTGACTTCTGCGATAGCCCTAATCACGCAGCACATTATCACATCCATTATCATCGACCCAACATTTAACTGTTTATAGGGTAAGGACCTTATTTGTACATAACCGAAAATGCGCAAAAAAATACCTGTAATTATAATTACAATAAGGCGTCTGAACACAACGTAGAGATATTTCTCAGAATGGCGTGTACGTTAAACACACCTCAAGTAAATGAAAATGCATAATATGCTTGTTATATAAGGTATTAGTCGTTGTCAGAAACTGTTAGACAAGCATCTATTTTACGTATTAGGATATTGGTGGGAAAGCCAGAAGGAAGGAGACCACAGGGAAGACAAAGGCGTAGGTGGGTGGACAATATTAGAATGGATCTTAGAGAGATAGGATGGGATGGGATGGATTGGATAGATCTGGCTCAGGATAGGGACCAGTGGAGGGCTCTTGTGAACACGGTAATGAACCTCCGGGTTCCATAAAAGCTGAGAAATTCTTGAGTAACTGCAGAATTGACGGCTCCTCAAGAAGGGCTCAGCTCCATGAGTAAGTAAGTAAGTATAAAGTATTAAGTATGACTTTGTTAACTCTGTTGAAAATAACATGTTAAACCTTTCTAAAGATGACGTAAGGATCTACGTCACTACCTGATGATCACGAACCCTCCAAGGTATTTTAGGCACAGTATAGTTATCACTGGGGGGACGCGGTAGCGTAGTTGGTTCAGGCACTATGCTACAAACCGGAAGGTCGCGGGTTCAAGTCCCGATGAGGTCATTGGATTTAATTGCCTTAATCCTTCCAGCCGCAGTATGGCCCTGGGGTTGACTCAGCCTCTAATAGAAAGGAGTACCAGGAATGTTCTTGGGGATAAAGGGCAGCCGGCGCGCAGGTCTGACAACCTTACCGCCACCTGAGCCGATTGTCTAGAAAAATGTGGGAACCTCAACATCTCACAACTCTATGGGCCTTCACGGCCTGTTGCAGGGATACCTTTACTTTTTTTTTCTTACTTTTATTTATAGTTATCACGCCCCCCCCCCAAAAAAAATTAATGGTAAAATCAACCCTGTGCTTACATAATTAAGCACCATGCTGTGAAGGCATAAGTGACAGTGGAGCTATAGCTCCGCCATTCTTGAACTTGGCCCTAGGCGGAGGTGAGTGGTCAGCTTCACGCCCTGGCCGCTTTACCTGCGGGAAAGAGTCCCTGACACTCTTTGAATAGGAGGCTGGGTGGGACCCAGAGCCGGTCTGGGCGCTGTGGAGTAAAGAAAGATTTCTTACCTAAACGGACCGTACAGCCTGCAGCTCATCGCTATACCTACTGAGCTACGCCGGCTCCCTATTACTGTCCAATACAGAACAGATGTTAAATTGACGGATGCACTAAGTACCGCAGACTTTAGGTTCCGCAGAAATCGGTTGGCGCAAAGCGGAGTTAATACACATGTATCTACAGTTAAGACAGAATCTCCGAAGGTGACACAATCTTGCACCTATGGATCGCATTAACCGACACTAAACGTACACCTCAGATAGCCCGCAATAACAGAATCCCCGGCTGTACTGCCCAGTAAACGTGACGCCCAAACACCACAAAACTGAGTGCAATGCGGGACTGTGAGTAGCAGTACTGGCCCCGTAGTGTCTGCTCTGTTTGACCCGAGCCACCTCTGACCCTGCCCCCTTATTCAGAATTATATAAATGGTCATTTAGAGTGGTTTGTTTCATTGGTACGGTTCATGCAACAGCTGGACCGCTGCTTCTAAAGATGTTTGCCTGTAACGTGTTTTCTTCTGCTTACTACTACAGAAGTTAGGGAGGTTACGGCAATGAAAACATAATTTTTATAAGATTTAGACAGGCTGGTTGAAAATTGGGCACAAACGTCTCCCCATCATGTCACGGTTTCGTGTTCGAATATTAGAACCAAGATGGCATAAATTTCTCCCATCCGACTTCTATAATATCTCTAGGCGTTTCTATACTTCTTGCCACTCATAACAGGACAAAGTGATGTTCTATTACGAACAAAAGTCTATTATCATTGGTGCAGCTATACCTCCATTCCCATATACGCCTTCGTAGTGTGGTGCTTAATTAATTAAGCCTTCACTACTTCAATGTGGGAGCTGTGATAGCTAAGTTGGTATAGTGGCGGGCTGGAAACCCGGGGCACGATTCCCACTGTCCAGACCGCCTCTGGGGCCCACGCAGCCTCCAATTCAATGTGTAACGGGGCCTGTTTCTTCGGGGGTAAAGCGTCAAGGGGGTGAAGCTAACCTCTCACCTCCACCTATTGCCGAGGTCAAAAATGTTGGAGTTAACCTTCACTCCCCCACGCGTCTTAATGACGTGATGCTTAATTAATTAAGCATAAGGATAAATTTACCTTTTTGCATTTGTTATTTCAATCTGTGTAATGAGCTGTACGCGTGTTTGTATGCCCTGCATGCAAACACGAGGGCCACAAACAAAACTGCGCGTTCCAAACTTTTTTGCTGTCGCTTTTGTGATCACCGTCCCCGGTTTGTCAAGAAAGCTTCTGCTTTCAAAAATGCACTGGCCACATCCGATACCAACTTTCACTTAACGTGGGCCCTAGCCAAGCTGCTTGCAAACAGAGAATGGGGGAGGGGTCCTAAAACAATTCAATGAAGAAAGAAGTTTTAAATTCTGCCTGTCCTGAAACTTAGCAGTTATTCTGTAACGTGAGCAGTGGACCACAATCTCGTCAGATTTGTAGGAGGACGAGTCTATGTGCCTCCACGTGCGACGTTCGACCCCTCCCCTTGTCATACAGGATGCACAAAAAGTACTACTGTCTGGTTACTGTCAACTTTGAAGTTGGGGAAAACCCATGTCTGGAAATAGAGCACGGAGCATAAACCAAACTTTCTGGTAAGTGGAACGCAGAGCGTTCAGTTATTCAAGGTGAGATAAAGAGAGTTTGGATCTGCGACTTCTGAACTCTTACCACGCGCAGAGAACCCTTATTGAGTGCCGAGCAAACTTGCCCCAGCTTAAAAGAAGAAAACTTTACTGGTGATAGTAATATCGCCTTTCTTCCGCTTGTCACCACGACAGCAAGATGGCTTAAGCGGTAACGTTCTTCACTTGTATTTGGAAGGTACCCGGTTCGAAGCTCCAATGGGATAGCAACAATCTTCATTAATTTTTTTGTTGCTTTCCTCATTCTGCCCACAGCAATTCCGGGACAGTACGTCAGATCAGGCCACGGCCCCACACTTCCATATCCTTTCCAATTCATTATCATTATCACCCAATCATGCGTGCTATATAGTCTTGAGTTCCGGGCCCTGTCGTCACACAAACTTAAGATGAGTAAAAAGAAAAGTTAAAGCTATCACCTGTGACAGGGCATGAAGGCCCAGAGGGTTGTGAGACGTCGAGGCTCCCACATTTTCTAGACGATCGGCTCACAGATGACGGTGAGGTTCTCAGTCTTATTCGCCGGCCGTCCTTTGACCCACAGGAAGATTCCTGGTACTCATTTCTGTTAGAGGCTGATTCGATCACAAGGCCATAGTGTTGCTGGAAGGATTAGTCAATTGAAAAAATCCAGTGACCTTATCGGGAATCGAACCCGCGACTTTCCTTCTTGTATCATAGTGCCTCAACCAACTACCCTACCGCGTACCCCTAATCTATGGAAACTTGAACATCATGTGTTAGCATAAACAGATCTGCAGTTACTTGAGCCCCTTCTTCATGATACTCAACTTTGATGTAGCCACTCAGACAGCTCGTTGCTCTTACAAGTCGTAATCCTGCTTAACGAAAACATGGCGGTTTATACAGCATTTTAATGACGTACTTGAAGAAAAAGTTGTGAGCTTCTGTAACTCAACGGGAGCGAAGTGAAAGAGTTCGTGGTTTATCTGTCTAAGCCTGTAGGCTCTATGCAGAAGTTTCAGAAATTGCTGACTCCTAAGCTGCAAGAAGGAGAAACAGCAATATGTGGTACATCGACAGAGACGTAAGACCTGAAGCGAAACTGAGCTATTCACAATTCAGTCTGTAATTTCTCTAATACGAAGTAAAACTGATAAACCGACTGTACCACGAATCCAATGTTTCAGATACCCACAAACTGTTTCCCCAAATCAAAATGCAAGAGGAAAATTCTGAAGTAGGTCTTCCCTTAGTGGGGGGTGGAGTCCAACTGGGTCCACTCGGCACGGCGGCCACTGCTTCGCCTATTGTACCTGCCCCGAGTGATTATGATGATGAAGAATTTGGTGGAATGAAGATTGGCAAGGGAAACCGAAGTACTCGAAGAAAACCAGTCCCAGCGCCACTTTGTCCACCACAAATCCCACTTGACCAGACCCGGAATCAAACCTGGGCCACCGCGGTGGGAAGCCAGCGACTAACCGCTTGAGCTATGGCGCGGCCCTGAAGTAGCTCTTAGATAAATAGTGATTGTGAAGACATGGATGAATTTATTTAGCTCAGGGCAGGGTCCAACTTTTTGAGTACATGACAATGAAATGATTGTCTAAAAGTTTGAGACAACTGTCAATTCATTATTCTAAATATTACGCTAGACATTATCCACTGTATGAACTACATTTGATGTACAGTGTTTCAGAAACTGGGCTCATTTCCTTCATCAGGAGTAATGGGGAGAAGTATCTTGCTTACTTTGGCCTATTAGAAAGACGATAGAGATTAGCTCTTTCTAATGAGACCAACTGGGCAGAACCCTTTCCCCTCGAATCTGTATCCAATTTCCTTCCATAAAAATGGAGAATTTCTTGACCAGATCAGTGATTACTAACTTTTCAGAAAGACCTTGAACTAGGGACTACTTCCAGAACGAGAGTAAACTAAATTTGCACCTGGGTGTAAACATCAAGGCCAGAAGGCGTATACGAAAATGATGATAATGATCCGGAATTCTACACCTCGGTGTCAGAGGAAAGTGAATGGCTGACGTCACTCTTGGTCTCTGGATAGGAGCCTTCAATTCCAATGGACAACAAGCTCAAGGGACCCTAGACACGGTCTGGATGCGGTCAAGGAGAGAAATTTCAAGGCCTTGCCCGAAATCAAACTCGGTTATCCAGACTATATCCAGTTATTGATCTGATGTAAACAGACTTACAACAGCAGAGAACACTATTACGATTACGATTTTGAATCCTTCCAGCCGCACTATTGCCCTGGGGTAGACTCAGCCTCTAACAGAAATGAGTACCAGGAATTAATTAAATAATTTTCCTGGGGTGTAAAGCGCGGCCGGCGCGTAAAGCTGACAACCTTACCGCCATATTTGAGTCGATTGTCTAGAAAATGTGGGACCCTCAATGTCTCACAACCCTATGGGCCTTCATGACCTGTTACAGGGATAGCTTTATTTTTTACTTTTACTACCTTAGAACTACTATTTTAGAGGCCGGAGGACCAAATCAGAATAATAACGTATTTGGGTGCAGTGTGCCAATAAAATGTCTGCGTTTGTGATTGAATGAATTAGCAACAGTTTACCTTGACTTTAATAGTACCAGGTACACGATGCATGTGCTTAGTGATAACCGTTGCATGTAAGCAACCAATTCAAATACACAGCGATGCTTGTCATGTGTACATACGTAAATTAGCACTTCATTGCATTTGTGTAGTATATACATATAGCGAAATACAGCCACTGCTTCTCCTTTCAAAGTTACTTCAACAGAAGCGCTCGTCATGACTCGCAGAGCAAGATTATTCATATAAGACAGAATCGAGAAGAATATGCAAATAAACGTAAAAGCCTTCAAAGTATAAAATAATTCTTAACTGAAAACATAAGAATCTTTCGAAAAAAAAGAGAAACAAACTAAAGACAAAGTGAAAGCCTGAGAAATTTAATTAAAGGGAAAAAAATAAGTATACAAAAAACAATAATATAAATGTCTGAGACTCAGTATAGGCCTACACTTCTGTAACAAACATTCAAAGGAAAGAAACTCCAAGGAGCCGACTTCATTATCAGTGGGGTAGAGCCGGAATAGCTCAGTCGGTATAGCAACTAGACTACGGACTGTACTGCCGATAAGTCGGGGATCTATTCCTGGCAGAGGCAAGAGATCTTTCTCCTCTCCATAACGTCCAGACCGGCTTTGGGGCCAGCGCGGCCTCCTATCCAATGGGTACCGGTGGCTGTTTCTCTGGAATTAAAGTGGTAGGGGCTTGAATCTGACCATTTACCGCCTCCTACTGCAGAGGTTAAGAATGGTAAAACGATATCTTCAATCCCCCATACGTCTCGATTGTGTGGAGTTTAATTAATTAAATCTACGGATAAATGTACCTTTTAATATCATTCACTGATGAAGAAATTCCCCGGCTTTTATGGGACCCGAAGGTTGACCATCGTGTACCCAATAACCCGCTGCTGGTTCCCATCCCGGGCCGTGCGAATCCAATGTATAAGGGGCAGTCAAATGAAAACGGGTGACCACGCATATCTCATACTGCGCGCAAGTTGGTAACACTGGAATTTGCTTACGGTACGATCATCTGATAGGGACTCGGGAAAGCACAGTGACAACGTGCCCTTCTACACTAGTCGTTTGTTTATTGTGCTGCTAGTAAGGTTAGCACTATGTATGATCGTCCAACATCATTAATGGAGGCGGGTAAAGAAGAACAGCGAAGTGTAGTGCGCTTTTTGACTCCTGAAGGAGTAGGAGGACGAAAACTTCATCGTCGCATGTCTATTGTTTACGGCGAATACAGCATGTCACGTTCCCGTGTGCTGACGTGGCATAAGAGATTCCGAGAGGGACGTGTGCCACTGCAAGATGATGGTCGCCCAGGACAGGCTCATAGTATCATCACTCCTGATGTTATTGCTGCGTTGGATGGTCATATCAGGATCACTGTGGAAGAAGTTAGTCTTTTGATGGGAATAAGTCACGGTTCCGTATACACCACTGTGACAAAACACCTGCTGCACCGCAAAAAATGCGCGCAGTGGGTTTCACATCAACTCACGGAGGAACATAAGAGTCAGAAAGCGGCTGCATCACTGGGTCACTTGCAACGATACCATGAGGAAGAGTATGCTTTTCTGTCCCGTATTGCCACTGGGGAAGAAACTTGGTTCCAGCATTTTGAACCCGAGAGCAAACGGCAGAACCAACGGTAGAAACACGTGAATTCTCTCCCATTGAAGAAATCCAAAACCGTATACACAAGTTCCGTAAAGTGATGATGACGTTCTTCTTCGACTGCAAGGGCCCTCTGCTTGTCGAATTTCTCGAGCAGGGGGCCACAATCAGTGCACAGCGCTATGAAGACACTTTGAAGAAATTGAGACGTGCCATAAAGTCATAACGCCCTGGAATGTTAAGGAACGGCATTATTCTTCTTCATGATACTGAGGGCCCCCACACTTCCAACTCTGTGAGGAATACGCTATAGAGATTTGGTTTGGAAGGGCTTCAACATCCCCCCTACAGCCTAGATCTCTCCGCATGTGATTTTCACACTTTTGGAGACCTGAAGAGAGACATTCGTGGACATCGGTTTGCATCGGACGAAGACGTGTGTGGCTGGGTAAAGATGTGGTTCCGTAGACAGCCCACAAGCTTTTCAAGGATGGGATTGACCGTCTTATCTCCCAGTGGGATAAATGTATTAACAGTTTTGGAGATTACTTTTAAGGTAAGAAATGTTCTTTAATATGTTTTGGCTTCTGACATGTTTTCGTTTAACTGCCCCTCATACATTATAACCTATTTCTTCAAGATCAGTTTTAACATTACACCTACCTTCCAGTCTATGCTTACGTCGCACACGTGGTTTCTTCCCCTCAGAATTTTGCTACTGACTGAAATTCATGCATTTCTCCTCCGAAGAGGGAACAACACAACCCTAGAACTAAAACAGGAAAGAGAAGGACAACTGTTCGAGAAGGAGGATGTGACATCTGCTCAGTGAAACATTCAGTTTGGGGCTTACAAGTTCATCGCTCCGTGCTGGTCCATCTAGCAAGAAAACAGCATGGCCATATCTCTACCGGCCCTCCGAGTAACAGCGGCTTAAGTATCAATTAATCAGTTTTTGAAATAGAGCACTGTGCCAGAGAATCACCACATCGTCTTCGTCAAGAAATTTAAAGAGCTTTTTTTTTTTACTGACAGATTATTAGTTTACTAAAAAGCAATATCACACTTTACTGTACAAGCCCACTCTTGCCTCTTCTTCGTGGGATCCGGGTTTCGAGGACCGGTCTAGATATCAGCTACCATGAACCGAGATTTTCGTTGTTTTCTTTAATCGATTCAGGAAAGGGCTGATAAAGTAGACACTGATATATTGGGTTTTTGGACTTTATCCATCGTCCTGGTTTTTAAGATAACAAATAAAAACACGACGTTTCGGAAACAGATCCAGTTTCCGAAACGTCGTGTTTTTATTTGTTATCTTAAAAACCAGGACGATGGATAAAGTCCAAAAACCCAATATATCAGTGTGTTAGACACCATCGTCAGAATCCTATAGTAACTACTGATAAAGTAGAGCCTGCCTTAAATCATGCCACGACCGCTTCCTTCTTTATCCGTTTCAATTCAGCGTTTACGTCATCTTACCATTCGGAGCTAAATGACACACGAAGTTTAAACAAGGGTCATTACATAAACTGCGAATAAATCCATGCATAGACCTGAGAGTGTACAACGCAGTGTACATCACCTAACATCTCAGCATTCTTGTGACAGAGGTAAGGAGTAATTTCTGACCAGGAATGACAGTTTTATTTTTAATAAAGACATCGTTATGGCTTTCACGCGTTACCAGTTCTCTCTATTCTCCTCTACCCTGGTGGGTTCAGCAGAGAGGTCAATTAAATGCTCCGTTAAGTTCGTGAATGGTGGGAGCAGCAATAATGCGGCCTCCATGACATATCTGACATCACAGAACTCACACTCCTATGCATCCGAATAGAGACAGGCATGGAAGGAAGGAGAACAAGTAGTCTTAACGTGAGCTGTATGTTGTCAAGCATCTGTCCCCATACACAATGACGAGGGTCTTGCATTAAACGGTACAAGGGGAATTCCCACAAACATCAGGACCAGGGCCCGGATTTTGATGACATGTCGTCTTTTTTCCCGTGCATCCTATGCGATGCTCTTAAATATATAAATCTCGGATATGGGCTGCTGGTTACAGAAATGTAAATTTTATCGGTATTTTTTTTTGTCATTTTTTGACATTTTTACGTTTAAGGTCATTTTTTCATTTTGGGGGTAATTTTTTGGTAGATTTTTGGACTTTTAAGTGTATTTCTTGTCATTTTTGGCCATTTTAGGGAATTCTTCTTCATATGTTTTCTGAAATTTGAATAACCTGGAAGCGAAGTGTTCTTTCTTTTCTCCTTTATGTCATTTTCCTGGATTTTTCGGTAATTTTATAGGTCATTTTTTTAATATTTTCAGGTCATCAAAATCCGGGCCCTGCATACTGCATTTTTGGGTCATATTTCAGATAATTTTTCTGGATTTTTTCGGTCATTTTTTAATATTTTCAGGTCATCAAAATCCGGGCCCTGCATATTACATTTTTAGGTCATATTTTAGGTCATTTTTCTGGATTTTTTCGGTCATTTTTAAATATTTTCAGGTCAACAAAATCCGGACCCTGATCATGACACAGCAAGGGGATGTGACGTAACCTCAAATGTTATGAAGTTACAGAGAGTCTCGTCAGCTGTTTCCATTCCAGTCATACACAGAAAGTACGTTCCCACAGTCTCCTTATGAAACAAAGAACGTTGAAATCAACGGTTTAGAAGTAAATTAATTTGATATAATCTACATATTGGTGGTATATGGCCGTCAACACAACATTAAAAATAAACCAATCGAGCTGCTGACATTGGTTTTATTTGACAGGTGCTACATGTTTCGGTCCACATTTGGGACCATCTTCAAGCAGTCTCAGCAAATACGGCTCCTGTTATTGGACTGTCCTAATATGGAACCATATTAGTGACACTCATCACAGTCATATAATACACGCAACCGTCAGGAAGTTCCAAGGGTTCTTCTAATTTTAAAATTTTCCAAAATTTAGAATTATATAAAATTCTCTTAACGTTGAATGTAAAATTCTGCGTTGTTTTTGTTTTTTGTCCTGCACTGTAGGTTGCCCTTGGCGCTGGGTTCCCTGTTATATAAGATATTCACGATAATGCTATTAGTTTTTAGTTTCTTCTCAATGGTTTTCTTGGCGACATACCCAAAATTTGGGGTTCTTACAGGGGTGATTATGAAGAATACTATCTTCAAGGGGATTAACACAGTGTAGTTTGTTGAAAGTGAATCGAGGTTTCGGAGGAACATATCGCTATGAAATGTCCCTCAGAAACATCGGTTACCTTTAAACAAATTCCATGGCTCTATATCCCAGAATATAGCACTCTTTTATGTTTCGTGGTGTTCATCAGGTGCCTTCACTCACTCATTCATGGAGCTGAGCACTTGTTGAGGAGCCGCCAATTCTGCAGCTACTCCAGAACTTCTCAGCATTTTATGGAACCCGAAGTCTCATTACCGTGTTCACAAGAGCCCTCCACTGGTCCCCATCCTGAGCCAATCAATCAAATCCATACCATCCCATCCTATCTCTCTAAGATCCATTTTAATATTGTCCAACCATCTACGTCTTGGTCTTCTTACTGGTGGTACATGCCCTGCTCATCTCATTCTCCTTGACTTGTTCATTCTAATCATACTTTACGAACAGTACAAGTTACGAAGCTCCTCATTATTCAGTCATTAGGTATCCCTATCCGCCTTTCCTGTCATTCAGAATAGTGTTTCTTGAGAAAATACTAGCTTTGTTCAGTCACCTGCTTCTTCCCCTTCTATGCACATGCGGCCTTCAGGACCTGTGCCCATATTGAAATTCTTCAGAAGCACTATACGACCCTGCTCTGAAAATATGTACACGTAACGGATGTCCTATGGCTGCCTGCGATCTTCTCGCCAATACGATTAACGGTTTCCTCAGAGATCCAGGCCGTCCTGTTGACTTACGCTCCTCAGCGCTGTCAGTCACTTTAAATTGATTACACCACCGCCTGATGCATTTACGCGTATCATCAGGTACCGTTTGGGCGCACAAGGCAACATCTGAATTACAGGCTGGATGAATACCTGGATATAACGGGCTTCGCACCGACATAACGCAAACACAAAGTCACGCTCTTATTCCATGAAATACTTTTCTGTTATTTTGGATTTGAACCGCTTGTGCACAGGTACGCCAAAAATGTTAAGACCGACGGTCAGTCGGCCATTCTGTCTTGGCAAAAAGCACCCATCTGAGGCTTGCGACAAAATCTTTATTACTGTGTGAAAGTTACGGTCTTGTTTTCTGTGGGCGCCCTCTCTGACGAGAGGACGGGCCTGTCTTTTGTATATGTTGCTGTTCCTTGCCAGCGCAGTCTTTCTCGGGTCCGAGTCCCTTGGTATTCGAGACCATATTTTTTTTTTCCTTGGCACTATAGCCCCAGTGGGCCTAGGCCTACTTCCATGAACTTCTCCGTTCACTTCGGTTTTTCTAGATCTTACACATTCAATAAGACTCCTTGGGCGGGTGATCAGCTCGTCACAATGCCTCTACCTGTACACAAACACAGAAAAACGCACACAAATATCCATGCCCTGAGTGGGATTCGAATCCACGATCCCGGTTTCTAAGCAAGCGAAGACAGTACATGCCTTAGACCGCTCGGCTACAGTGACCGGCGAGACCATATATTACTGTCCCAAATTTGATACGTTTAAAATCTAATGCTAACAGATTTAGTTTACTAATGTCAGGACAGAAGAATCATCATGTGAAATAACACTGTCAGTAAAATATAATCATGAAATGATAATTCAGAAAAAAAAAGTTAAACCAGACATGTTTATATTACAGGAAAATGTAATTTTAATATCGTTCACTGATCTGCATATGAAATTAAAGCACCGTGATAAGTATACGGCCGCTCTTTCCTTCTCGCCACCCCACCAAAATCCCATAGGCATTCCTCCTCTGCCAAGAGCGTGCTACATGCCCTGCCAATCTCATTTTCCTTGATTTGATCATCGTAATAATGTTCACACAAATAAATATAAACATAAAGTATGCAGTAAATTATAATTCACTGTCGTATTAGACTGAATAGATTGGTAGAGCGGCAACTGTCTAGACTCATACTCGGAGGGGTAGCCGGTTCGAACCTCGGCCAGAGCACCTGCTATTCTATAAGTCTTTTTGGGGGGGGCCTTCAGCCCCATCGGGCAAATGTAGGGGCAGTATCTCGATTAGGCCTCGACAGCCTCCTTCCAAATCCCTTCCAATTCATTACTTACTTATCCTGCCATTCGACGCTTACAGCCTGAGATACTGACAGCGTCATGAGATGATTCAAAGGAGAACTAATGCATTCGGTTACCAAGATGAGATTAGCATCGACACTTAAACTGCATTCGTGAAGTATCGGGTTCGAATCTCATTCTGTGTCGGCTATGCTGAAGTCACTTCCTTCCGCGCCCAAGAAAATTGACGAAAAATGCAACAATGGAAACAACAATAACCCGATTCCTACGTTTTCCTTTCGCGTTCTTTTGCACTGTATCACCGTAACATCAAACACTTCTCTCCTGCCTATCATGAGATGAGCACTCATCCAGCCCTGCGTCTCACAGGCCCACAGTATACTCGTTGCCACTACTACGACAGCTCAGCAGAGGGTAACACCTATACTAATTTGCTCTGACTGAAAGGACGGGCTGGAACTGATGGCTCTCAGCCTAAGAACCCATATTCCTGGAGCACAATCCGTTTAGGTTACCACGAAGGAATGTGCATAATGACAGTAATGACAATGACGATGATGATAATAATAACAAAAGTGGCACGCGGTAGCGTAGTGGTTGAGGAGCTATGCTACAAGCCGGAAGGTCGCGGGTTCAAGTTCCGATGAGGTCATTGGATTTTTTTCAGTTGACCTAATCCTTCCAGCCGCCCTAGGCCCTGACGTTTACTCAGCCTCTAACAGAAATGAGTACCAGTGATTAAATAAATAATTTTCCTGGGGAGTAAAGCGCGGCCGGCTTGATTATAGCGCCATTTCGAAAACGAAAATCTAAAAAGTATCCTATGTCTCTTTTTTTTTCTGCTAATGGGGTTGGACTAAGTTCCTTGTACTGCGGCCACTTCTGGCCAATTGTACCAGCCCCACATGATAAGTGAAGGTGATTGTGGAGCAATTGGTGGAATGAAGATTGGCAGGGGAAACCGAAGTACTCGGAAAAAACCTGCCCCAGCGCCACTTTGTCCACCACAAATCTCACTTGACCAGATACGGGATCGAACCCGGGCCGCCGCGAAGGGAAGCCAAAGACTAACCGCTTGAGCTATGGCGCGGCGTTGCTCAGGGCAGAAATAAGGATCGCATTGACAAATAAAAGGAACCGAAAGGAATGCTGAAGAAAGCGTGTCTGGAGGAGAGGGTCAGTTAGTAAGTGCCCCCTCGAGTCACATCTCTCCTCTATTCGAAGAGGAGGCCCGATTTCGAAACACGTAAAAGTTTTGAAAAAGAACAAAATTATGGCCATGCTTCCCGACGGAACTGGAAACCAAGACTGACTCTGCTGGTGAGGTCCAGCAGCAACTGGCCCGACCCGACCGACCGGTTGCAGAAACGAAAGAATGAGATATAAGTTCGAAGAGAAACGGACGAACGGGAGTGAGAGAACTCTTTTAACCTGGAAGACGGGTAGAACTGAAAAGGATGCTAAAGCAATATGGCATAAAGGAGGGAAGGAGGTAAAGGTAAGAAACAAGAATGGTCACCGCAGGAAAGTGAGGGGAGCAAAAGGATGCAGAGCTACTTTGGAGACACTAGAAGCAGGTAACCTAAGGATCTCCGACAGCCATTCGTCAGTTGACACAAGATCCGGGGCAGGAGGACATACGCCACTTTCACTCTTCTGTGCGTTGACGTTACCTTCACTTCTGACATCACGATCCAGTCACAGGGTGGACATGAATACCCGTATGACTCATATTACTTCCGTGGTTGGTCAACAGGGAATTAACTGCTAACTTTCACCGACTGGCGCGAAACAAATACTTATTTGCTGTAAACAAGCGGAAAAGGAACCAAAAGCAACGACGATGGGTATTTGGGAGGATACTAGGGCCGCGCCACAGCTCAAGCGGTTAGTCGCTGGCTTCCCACAGCGGCGGCCCGGGTTCGATCCGGGTCTGGTCAAGTGGGATTTCTGGTGGACAAAGTGGCGCTGGGGAAGGTTTTCTCCCAGTACTTCGGTTTTCCCTGTCAATGTTCATTCCACAAATTGCTCCACAATCACCCTCACCTATCATCTGGGGCTGGTACAATAGGCCAGAAGTGGCCGCAGTACAAGGGACATAGTTCCACTCCACTAGCAACAAAAAAAATACTTCAGACGCCAATTTCGATGCTGAAGTTAAATTAAAGTTGTCCTTGTGCCTAAGTACCATTCCGCAATGCGTATATAGAAGTGGAGGTATAGCACGAGGCATTCGATGCAGAGGCGTCACACCCCGTTCACCAGATGGGAAAGAGGTCCCGTACTCATGTAGAACCCACCAGGAGAACCCATTGTGACTAAAGGTTCCTACCCTTGTCGGGAATCGAACTGCGGTGAGCCAACAAATAGTCCGTCGTTTTATTGATAGAGCGATCTGGTCAATACTAGAAAAGGCTGCAAACTGTATAGAGCTCAGGTTCTTCTAATAGAGTCTCGCTTTGCGTACTCATAATCCAATCATAACATTCAAACATCTTCTGAACAAGCACTTCTGATGAATGTGGCGACAAATGACGACAGAGAGACTACTTTTGGCAGATCCACCTACATGCAGAATTACAACGTACGAGAGCTATAAAGATTATATTTTATACTATATATATATATAATTGCCTAAACTAACTTCATGGAGCTGAGCCCTTCTTGAGAACCGCCAGTTCTGCAGCTACTCAAGAACTTCCCAGCATGTTATTGAACCCAAAGGTTCATTACCGTGTTCACAAGAGCCCTCCACTGGTCCCTATCCTGAGCCAGATCGATCCAGTCCATACCACCTCATCCTATCTCTCTAAGATCCATTTTAATATTGTTCACCCACCTACGCCTTGTTCTTCCTAGTGGTCTCTTTCCTTCCGGCTTTCCCACAAATATCCTATATGCATTCCTCTTCTACCCTATTCGTGCTTCATGCCCTGCCCATCTCATAATCCTTGACTTCATCAAATACAGAGATATCCACACAAATTAATTAAAATACTTAGATTAGTATATTCTGGAATATAATGACATTTAGTCAGGTAGATCGTTAGGAAAGTATCAGAAGTAGCTGCTCCGTCCGTCTTGAGGACCTATGAGTATCTGTACTCAGAAACATTACACCGATCTGGCAGATACATGGAAGACAATAATCTTCATAATCACCTCTGTGAGAACCTGAAGGTTTCAAAACTGCGAGCAATGCAGAACTACACTGTTTCATAACAACTGCAGGTGCGCAGTCTGTCTTGTGGCTAGAGAGCAAACCATCCACCACGAATACTCAGGTTAGAATTAATCAAAATGGATTCCTCAGCTGAATATACAGCATGTACATCCAGTTTTAATTCTGAAATAAGTTTTGAAGGCATTAAATTAAGACTCCAGGTAGGGGCATCGGCCCTTCCAAAGGCCTCTCCACCTTGCAACACAAATCTAAAGAATATACGTATAAATGCAGGAAGAAATCCCATAATTCGAGGGGTTCAAGGCCGAATGTCATTTCGAATGCTTGCCTCAGTGAACTTCCATCACTTCAGCAGACCAACTACTTAGTAACTTACCAGTCTCAGAAAGGACAAAGAACATTCCCGTGCTTAGGGCTTTCTTGCCTGCGCATTGTGTAACTTCAGTTTCCGGAGTTAAGCCAAAGTAAGTTGAAGCGATTCCATTGGTTTGGCCTACACTCCGAAAGCAGGCGTTACACGTAACACTTGTTTCTATATTTAATTAAGCACCGTCCAATGAGCACAGAAGACGAAGTGGAGGTATGGCTCCACATATTCTTAACTTCGCCACTATATGGAGGTAAGTGGCTCTGGCCACTTTAACCTCGGAAAAAGAGCCTCCAGTACCCACAGGACTGAAAGCTAGGCGGGCCCCAGGGTCGGTCTGGACAATGAGAACAATTTTTTTTTTCTTGTCGCTGCGGGGAATCGAACCCCAATTCCAAGGTCGCTTTATCCGTAGCCTAGTCATTATACCGAACGTGATATCCCGGCTCCTTAATTGGATAACGGCCACACTGCCGTTATATTACCGGTCAGACGACAGTCTGCTGTACTGCATTAGTAAGAAGTCTGGGGTACGGAGCTGACTCACGTGATAGGTGACGTCATAACGTACCTGCAACAAAAGGAAATACATAATTAGTGACAGTTCCTGCTCCTGTCTAGTGACTTGGGACATTATGGTTTCCATTTCCGTAACATCCGAACATTCGCTGCTGTTTGGTTTCCTGTCAACGTTTGACAACCCCCATTCGCGATACTGTATTATTATTATTTTTTTTTATTGCTAGTGGGATGGGACTAGTCCCTTGTACTGCGGCCACTTCTGGCGTATTGTACCAGCCCCAGATGATAGGTGAGGGTGATTGTGGAGCTGTTGGTGGAATGAAGATTGGCAGGGGAAACCGAAGTACTCAGAGAAAACCTGCCTCTGCGCCACTTTGTCCACCACAAATCCCACTTGACCAGACCTGGGATGGAACCCGTGCCGCCGCGGTAGGAAGCCATCGACTAACAGCTATGGCGCGACCTAGCGATACTGTAAAAACATTTGCGATCCTCCTCTGAACGCACTGGCTCAGCGCTGAGCACCTGACGTGAATTCGGGAGGTTCGAATCTCCGTCGAGGGACCAGTTACCCGGCTCACATTTCTATGTCCTCGGCCCTTCTAGGCACATGCCGAACTTCGAAACAGGCTCACTTCCTTCTCCATCCCTATAACGTTACAGCACACGTTCTATGTCAAGATGAAACTATATACATGTATATTTCTTGTTTTTCATATGGATGTGAAACTTGTATTTTCCTTTAGGGGAATAACATAATGTGGTGTACAGACCCGTTGCTAAACAGTGGCCGTTCCTACGTAACGTGGCAACAGAAACACTGTGTTTTTATATATTAACCGCGCAGCGACCGTTGCTATACAACGCCGCCGTAAACACTCCTTCACAATAATAAGGGGATGCGATTTCTGCCTGGTCCGTGCCGAGGAGTTAGCTTGAAGGCAACTGGCGCTACAGTTCAGTCTAGCATTCAGGTGTGAAGTGTTAACCAGACGGCAACGGCGTGAACACGGAAGTTGGAGAATCTTCACTGTTAAGATTCCTTACCAGGACACGTCTAGCGAAAACACTGCAAAGGAACGGACATTGTTGAGAGCTGTTACCGAGCAACAACTGGTGAAGGCAGACTGAGAAGACTTAGCGTGAAGTGATTTGTAGTGTGAAAAGCAGCAACAGTGTTATAGTTATTTGTAGTTACGACCTGTAAGTGGTTAATAAATTTATTCACCAATACATACCCCGTCTAGGGCCGGTCACGGTAGCGGAGCGGTCTAAGGCATGTACTCACTGTCTTCGTTTGCTCGGAAGCCAAGATCGTGGGTTCGAATCCCACTCAGGGCATGGATGTTTGTGTGCGTTTTTCTGTGTTTGTCTACAGGTAGAGGCCTTGCGACGAGCTGATCACCCGCCCAAGGAGTCCTACCGAATGTGTAAGATCTAGAAAAACCGAAGTGAACGGAGAAGTTCATGGAGGTAGGCCTAGGCCCACTGGGGCTGTAGTGCCAAGGAAAAAAATACCCCGTTTATAGTCATACATACACGTGACAATGTATTACGGGTGAACAGTTCTGTCTTTTAGGATATAAAACTGTGTGATCATGTGAAAGTTAAACGAGGTTTCGGAAGATTATATCACACCCACGTTCAGGGTTGAAGAGTAATCTTAGCAAAAATTCAAAATGAAACAGGCAGCAGGCAGAGCGAGCTGCGTGCGACAAAACATAGAATTATTTTACATAACGATCCCTCTCTTCAAAGCCTCGGGACTCACGGGTTTCGAACCAGTGGTCTAGAAACAAATGTGAAGGAAATGTAGGTCCATAATGAGAGCAACATTTTATTCTTATCAGCTTCTTTTCACTACATGGCCAGGAGAGTTTTTAAATCTCGTTGAAATACACTGAAATATGACTTTAAACTCTGCTTAGATCTCCATGAATCATAAGACCATGGGTTCCAAAGATGGCTTTGTGTTTGCCTAACACTCTTTAGTAACGACGTGCTTCACATTTGTTTTGAAGAAACTCAAAACGGAAAGAGTTAGAAAGAAAACACAGGTGTCATTTCATCCCATGAGAGTGCATTTCCAAACTGGGGATAAAAGAAAAAAACCCTCATACGTATGGCACTTGGCGATATCTTGAATAAAACGTCGTTAACGGTCTATTAGTTTAGGAGAAAAAATGTGACTTCAAATCTTCTCATAGCAAAACAATAGTGCCACAAGAACTCGTAACATTAGCATAGAAATAAGTGAAACTATAATGGAAATTTCCCGTTAGTCATTTAAAATCCTTCCCACATGTAAAACGCGGGTTAGAGATAACGAAACAAGGCTCGCGCAAGAGCCCGTATCGCGTATAGAACCTCTGATATACGAGTTGAGTAGCGTAAAGATATCTCAATTGTTATCAGCCATTCCGTAACGACCGGTAACGACAAAACGAGGGTTACTACACGCAGCTGGCTGGCAGTATTGCTCCCGCATGGTGTCACCATGATTAAGTAGCGGGTTCGTTCCATGGTGTTAACAAATATACGTAGACAAGTCCCTTGTACTGCGGCCACTTCTGACCTATTGTACCAGCCCCAGATGATAGGCGAGGGTGATTGTGGAGCAATTGGTGGAATGAAGATTGGCAGGGGAAGCCGAAGTACTCGGAGAAAACCTGCCACAGCGCCAATTTGTCCACCACAAATCCCACTTGACCAGACCCGGGATCGAACCCGGGCCGCCGCGGTGGGAAGCCAGCGACTAACCGCTTGAGCCATGGCGCGGCCCGTGGCCGAAGGTTAGACTTCAACAGTCACTGACTCTAGTTGGAGTAGAGTTTGTTACTAATGTATTATGCAATGTTCTAGTAGCAGGCCTAAATGGCTAATTAATGCTGCCGATTATGGACACACCAGTTCCATTCAACCGGCTTGTCACTGTTGAATGAACGGTAAAGCGACTCTTCTAGAATGCAAAGGAAAACACTGGATAACTACATAATTAAAACGAATGGGATGCCGTATAATACAAGTACGAATTTGGTGGTCGAGACCTTCAAGCCGCATTCACAGTGAGCCAGCAAGTTCTCGGAGCGTTCCTCATGCCTGCTGTCCAGCTGTTGGGTTGGTTCAGAGGTTACTTAATGAAGTAACTGCGAAATGAGGTCAGACGGTAATCAGATGGACTGCATCCATTGAACAGGAAGCGAAATAGTCATGGATCGTTTCAAGCCAGTCTCCCAGCCATGATTCGAACAGGATACCTACTAAATTAAAGACGGGTCAGATGCGTTACCTATCCATCACGTAATTTTAATCTTTCACGGAGCCAGATCTTTTTCGTTTAGCTAGAGCTATAGAATATTACGTAGTTATCATAATAAACTGACAGGTCCGTACTTTTCGTGTAATTCTGAATCGCAAATGTTACATCCACACACAATTGTCATTATAATTTTCTTTATCACTCGCTCTACAGCCCCCTTGGTCCCTGGCCACTGATTTCTCAGTTTCATGATAATTTTACAGACGCCAGGACACCTTGGACGAGCGATCAGCTTGTCGCAAGGCCTCTACCTAAACACAGGACAAAACAAACAGAGAATAAACAAATACACATGTCAAACATTCATGCCTTTTGTGGGATTCGAACCCATGATCCAGGCTTCCGAGCGAGCGAAGACAGTGCATACCTTAGAACGCTCGGCTACCGTGACCGGCTATTATAATTATATTGCATATGTTAATGTTTAGTGATTGTGGAATTTAGTCGTGATTTCAATTGCCGTCCTAATATTTGCTGAATATATTCTTGTAACAAGGAAGCTGTAGATTAAGGAATAATAATCTCGCAATAAGTAAAATAAAAAAAAAAAAGTAAAGCTATCCCTGTACCAGGCCGTGAAGGCCCATAGGGTTGTGAGACGTTGAGGGTCCCACATTATCTAGGCAATCGGCTCATAGATGGCGGTAAGGTTGTCAGCCTTATGCACCAGCCGCGCTTTACTCCCAAGGAAAATTATTTAATTGATTCCTGGTACTCATTTCTGTTAGAGGCTGAGTCGACCTCAGGGCCATAGTGCGGCTGGAAGGATTAGGTTAACTGAAAAAAAAATCCAATTACCTCATCGAGACTTGAACCAGCGAAATTTCATTATTAAATATTATAAAATTATTGGAATGTAAGTATCCCTGACATCCTATCTCAGGCCACAGAGGGAGAACTGAAATAAAATCACAATCTTGCGGCATAGAAAATGGGAACTTCATGGGAATCCGATCATCAGTATATATGCAAGAAGAAACCATTTGCTATTGACCATTTCCGTAGGCTCTTGAGCACTTTCCCTCCGAGTTACATGGGAATTTTTTTTCTAGAAATAGGTCAAGAATATGCTTTATCCCTCTCAGCACACAGGGAACTGTTGTAGAGCTCTTATAAAGGTCTCTGCACGTGCAGAATTTAAACTTATCTTCATCCAGATGTCCTGAGCAGTTCAAAGGGATAATCCCTTCATTCTGGAGAACGTTCACGTACTTGTAGAACTTCGCCCACTATAAAGTGGAAATATGGGAAGGAATGTCCTACTACGCTGAAGTTCCATTCTCGCGGAAAATACATTCTGTGGTGTGTACTTCACTCAGCGGGGCGCAGCAAATCTCAAGGAAGAAACGGTCTGTTTGTACTTGTCTGTGAGTGGTGCATAAGGTTAAATATACTGAAAGGTAAGTTTTAGGTCTCGGTTACTTCCCATATCTTTCACTTCGATTTGGTATTCAATACAGAACTACACAAAGGGAATTTATTCAGCAGTTTCAGTGGAACAGCAGAAACATTTTGAAGATAAATGTGAATATTACACGTAGCCTGGTGCCAGGGGTAGACGCTTTGTCAGCAGAACGTCTGTTGCGTAGCAGCTATCGCACCGAGTGAATGATTCAGACGATTAATTGCATTTTGAAAGCACGTAGATCGAACTACATAACCAGAAATTATATAATTTACCGTTTTCTCACAAAGTTCTTTAAAACCAATGTTGGGACAGACCATCAAATAGACCACGATTAATATATATCCTTACTCGGTTCTCAGTAACATACTTTATTCACATAAAACACTACGTGGCCTGTAATCCGTAAGTGAACTATACCGACCGAGCAACCGCCGCTTGTCAGCGAAGTTAGTGCCAACTTTTGCGGATAGAGGGTGTAGAGAGGTCAGCGCAACGGATCCCCACGGCCATTAATCTCGGTTTTCTAGACCAGAGCCGCTATTTCCTTCAAATATCTTAATTATCCTCACGAGGCTGAGTGCACCCCGCTCCAGACCCACTATTTCTCAGAAAATCTGGTAGCGTCAGGAATCTAGCTAGGGACCTCTGGATCTGTAGCCAGGAACTCTGACCACTAGTCCACAGAGGAGGTTTACTTTATTCACAAAAATATATTTAATTTATAATAATATATTTTATTCGCAACAACATACTTTATTCAGAATAACACTTTTCAAACCACAGAAAACAAGAACTTTTCACAGGATCCAATCCACAGAGGAGTATTAAGAGTACTATCTTCTGGAATAAGAAGTATGGTAGTATGCAGTATGTATGTAGTATGTAGTATGGTCGACGTTGCGGTGAAAAATACTGCCTTCGTCTATAAAGTCGAGGAGTAAGCAGTGGAACCAACCAGGAACCACAGACCTCTGCTTGCAGATGCAGCAACAAGGCGCCGAGGCTCCAGGGGTTCTGTTTTCCATCTCATGACATTACTCAATATTCATAATTGCTGCTACATGTTCAGTGTGACTACTGAAACACAACTGGCCATTCGTTCAGCAATAAAATAATAAAGTGCTGCAGTTTCATGCTTCAGTGATCAATCCAGTTAAAATCCGAGCTCTTTCAGAAACGTGTTCGTCTACGTGAAGACACGGAACCAATATCATTCAACTGTTACCCTTTCGCTCTCACAAATCAGTTTCGAACTGAAAAGTTATGTAAGTGGCATCGAATAAAAAAGGAAACAGAAGAAATAAATTGAAGTATGCCTAACGACTTTTTTGTTCTTCTGCATTCTGTGTCCCTTCCAGAACAAGTGCGCGAAATTGATTTAATTTATAAACTGGAATTGTGACGTAAATTAATAATGAAACGACACGGTTGCCACATGTACCAGGGATATACTTCATTATCTATAGAAATGCAACTGATACTCCCATTGCTATTAGCAAAAGGAAAAACAGCATCACAAGAACTAAATCTTCCACAACAAACGTGATCATACGCATGCGCAACGTCCACTGATTGATGAAAGAGAGAGAGACAGGAAGGAATTCAAATGTGTAATGTGGGGTACATACTCGTATGTTTTTCCCGACAAACCAATAAAATTTCCTGTAACAATTTGTTAAGTTTTAACTAAACAGAGAAGCCGAGATAACTCAGTATGTGACTACGCTAAGAGCTGACCACCAGCGTTCGATTAAGGCCAGGTGCAGATACTTTTCCTTTTGTCGCCTAATCCATCTAATCTCCTACCCAATGTGTACGATCGGCTCTTCCTCAGGACATAAGCGGCCGATTTATCAGCTGATAACTCATCTTCATATAGGGCCGAGGGTTTTTATTGCTGGTAGGGTGGGACTAAGTCCCTTCTACTGCGGCCACATCTGGCCTATTATACCAGCCCCTGATGATAGGTGACGGTGATTGTGGATCAATTGGTGGAATGAAGATTGGCATGGGAAACCGAAGTACTCGGGGGAAATTCTGCCCCAGCGCCACTTTCTCCACCACAAATCCCACTTGACCAGACCCAGGATCGAACCCGGGCCGCCGCGTTGGGAAGCCAGCGACTAACCGCTTGAGCTATGGCGCGGTCATTAGGGCCGAGGTTAAGAGCAGGCCTAAGTTGAGTCAAACTTTCAATCCCTCATATGTCTTCGCGGGGTGGTATTTAATTTAGTAGGAACAACATGAACTTTTAACCAAAGAGTGACAGAAGCCTACCTTCCCTTGCTTCCACCGACCGTACGCCACTGAACATGCCAACTCTCTCAAACTCTGTAGGGACCATGGAATAACAGAGTTAATGGCTGATTCTTATTTGTTGGCACAATTGGGATCATACACTAAAGAAGTGAAAGCCTGATTCTTGTTTGCTGGTATAACTGGTATCATACACTACAGAAGTGAAAGCCTGGTTCGCATTTGCTGGTATAACTGGTATCATAGACTGAAAAAGGTAGTGCCTGATCCCTAGGTGCTGGCATAACGATTACTTCCACTGTGTATTCGCGAAACACCATGTTCCTATTCAAATCGGAACAAGCTATCGTAAGATTCATAGTCCATTTCCTCCTGCTCACATTTGTATAAAAACACGTCAAGATAATTTCCTCACCTTTCAATCTCGTCTCACAATTCATTATCAACGTTATCTTTCCCATCCTATGTACAGTTTGGATGTCTCCTTTAATTCAATGTAAACGCAAATGGAACTGTGCCAGTCCTTACTGGTTTGCGCGCAGTAAATCGAACTTTCAGAATAATGGTCGCCATGAACAAAGAAAAGACGCGTGGAACAAGAACCCGTGCACCCCACGACATAATCATGGCCAGCACAAGGCCACTTGTTTATCCCTCACTTGCGTCATTCAATAACAATTCATATCCTTCAAAACAATAAATTGCTCCAAGGAATTAACACAATTCACAAGGTCACATCCTACTGAATTTGCGCTTCACTGGATCGTTTCATCGTATCCTGTGTAAGAATTAACCGATTTTCATGAAACTTCATAAAAAGAGTCATTTAAGGCCCATACTAACCAGTTCTCCTGTAGTCCCATTCAAAAGTGACGAAGTGACAAATTATGTAGAGTAAACTAGGTTCATTCTATACAAAAATTGGGCTGGAAACAACGGGTTATCATAATAAATCCATTTTTAAAATAAATATTTTCACTGAAGTCTCAGAGTTGCATGGCGACAGTCCGAAATATGTTCAAGCCTGTAATTAACTTTACACATTCGACTTATGTTTTCAGGCCTGAACTGCTCTGCGATTTTCAACTATAACCAAAACCTGAAGCTGCTGCTTCTGTTGCCTATTGATTTATTGCACTGCATGACCTACGTCACGAGAAGTCCGCGCCAGAGCTCAAGCGGTGAGTCGCTGGCTTCCCACCGCGGCGGTCCGGGTTCGATCCCGGGTCTGGTGAAGAGGGATTTGTAGTGGAGAAAGTGGCGCTAGGGCGGGTTTTCTCCGAGTACTTCGGTTTCCCCTGCCAATCTTCATTCCGCCAAATTCTCCATCATCATAATCACCCGGGGCAGACTACAGTAGGCCAATGAGTGACCGCCGTGCCGAGTGGACCCAGTTGGACCCCCACCCCCCAGTAAACGAATTAAAAGAAACACAACATCCAATATAATAATAATAGTAATAATAATAATAATTCAATTCCTGTTTATTTATGTGCAAACTTAACAGCCCAAAGGCAAATTACAAAGTTAGGACGAGTAAATAGAAGAATACAAAAATAATTAAAGAAGAAAATACGACACTCTATATAAGGGCAATAAATTAATAATAATAATAATGCATCAGGAGGAACTACTAGTATATGCTGCAAGTAATTTCCTTCTTTCTTTACCTGCTTCTCCCTTTTTGGTTCTTATTTTTTGTACCAACGCATAATATTCACCAAACTGTTCAATCTAGCCATCATGGAATGGGACATGGGTTTGGACACGCGTACACGTCCAACTTAGGGAAAATTGGTTATGAAAATTATAGTTCTTTAGTCTGTTACATTACGTCTCATTGCAACTACGTGTCGATATTGGCATGTCCTACTCTAATCTCAGTAATTACGTTTGGTTGTGTTCTTTTGTAATGGAAGGCCACTGTGTCACTTGGAGCTTTACATAAAAGGATTTCTCACACAAAATATCTCATTTGGAAACACAGGACGAAGGACAGCTGTCGCCGTAACACGATAATGACAAAGCGAACCTACTCACAATCTCACGTGAACTGAGCGCCATGACACGCAAGAAACATATTCTACAGCTCTCACTGGTTAGGCTCGCTGGCCTCCCCCGATGCAGAATTAATCCTGAAAAGAGGAATCCTTTACATATAGTATCTCCGTAAAGTTATGGCTCGGTTTTAAAACGTTCCTCTCTTGAATTACTCGTAATTAATGCTTCAAACACGAGTAACAGTAAAAAAATCGGAAAGTTTGTCTCTAAAATTGTTGTTTGAGAAGTTTGAGGAGAGTCCCATTGGTTACGCTTTCCACAAGTCCATTGAACATCCAGAGCACAGACTGCACATTCCATGCCTTACGCCCTCAACTAACAGACGTAGGGATACAGTTACATGACACTGTAAGCATTAACACATGCAGCAAAGAGGGAGATAGCAAGGGATGAAATGTTAGTAAGCCTAAAATTTTGTCAGCAATCTAATACTTTGCCGGTACAGCATACATGTATCTAGCAGCAGAATTCGGTAAACAAATGCAAATAAAACGCATGGTAAACAACTATAAAAAACGAAATTCTACTTATCAATATGTACGAACTAAAAAGAACAATATTTAACAATAAAAGAGTAATATTGTAAATTAATTATTTGCAAAACCGCCAAAACTGGCGTGTGAGGTCATAAATTGGCCAGTTTCAAAATTCACAAACTGTAATTTCGTGCCGAATTTTAACACACGTTGTCATATACCCAGAATTCGTGAATCTGTATTGCAATTACAATACTGGAAAGGTGTGATCAAAATGGAGTCAGTTTTCAGAGTTTAGCTTAGTGGGGTGTGGAGTCCAACTGGGTCCACTTGGCATGGCGACCACTGATTGGTCTATTGTAGCCTGCCCCGGGTGATTATGATGATGGAGAATTTGGTGGAAAGAAAATTGGCAGGGGAAACAGGTTTCAGAGTTGATAAAATTCCACATTGTAGTGAAATCTCAGCCAGTTAGCGGTCACGAAGAACCCTACCGAACGTTGCAGGGTAGCGGATAGCAATCCCGATTAATATTCCGGAGAACACCAGTTAGAATCTCGACTGACAGACTCAGTTTTTATGATCTTCCTCAGTCACTCCATGAATGGTAAAAAAGGTAAAGTTATCCTGTGCTCAACTAATTCAGCACTGCGTTATGAAAGCGTATGGGAAAGTGGATGTATAGCTTCACATTCTATTGACATCGGCACCAGTGGGGGGTGAGTAGTCAGTTTCAAGTCTCTGCCGCTTTAGCCCCGGGGAAATTGCCCCCGGTACTCAATTATATACGAGGCTGGGTGGGCCCCAGAGCCAGTCTGGAAGAACGTGGGGAAGAGAAAATTCTTGAACCTACTGGTACTCGAACCTCAACCTCGCAGTCGTCCAGGCCGTAGCCAGTCGCTATACCAACTCCAGTCGCTGCAAGAGCACGAGTAGTATACCTACTTAAAGAAGCAACAATTGTTTCCTTTTACTGCCTTCTTGATTCGATATTACATAAAAGCTAATGTTGTCTCTGTGCTTAACTAATTTAGGACTACGCCATGAAGACATATGGGGGAATGGTTGCATAGATCCACGTTTACATGACCTCGGCACTGGTACAACATACCGTATATGTACTCGTACAATTCACAAATCGTTCATAAACCAAGACACCAAAATACCTCATCAGAACACAAGAAGCTCCGCATAAGTTAATAAAGTCTGTTCAAACGAATATGACGGAAACAGCAAGCATGAAACAAAAAAAGTATGAATTCTTAGTACCCCTCCACCAACAGTACACAGACGTACATAATGCAGAACTTCTGCCAAATTACCATGCACGCAGGCGAATTCCACATGGATTGAGCGATTAATGGAAAACAAGGGCTAGACACAATGCAATGCATCCTACAGCTCCTTTTGGATCTTAGGAATGTTGACATCTGTTCTTGCTCCGACATGGCGGATGTTCCCAGAGGCATCAAATCACCTCTTAGCAGAGTTTCAGAACAAAAAAGTAATAACACAGCCTTAAAATGACAACGAACTCTCTTGAAACATGTGTGCACAAACACTACTGTAATGGTGAAGTGAACGCTGCGCCTAAATTAAATATTTGCTTCGTTCTTAGGATAAATATTGACAAACACCTGAACTTCTAAACGAATTAGAGAAGCTAAACTACGCATCTGCGCATTCGCTGCTACACAGGGAAAGAGCAATATTATGACAAGGAAAGCTACACAGCTTCCGGTAACCATGCCTAAAAGAATTAGAGAAGCTAAACTACGCATCTGCGCATTCGCTGCTACACAGGGAAAGAGCAATATTATGACAGCTTCCGGTAACCATGCCAGCTTTCAGCCTACTTAGGAACAGAAAGGTTTGCGTCTCACTAATAGCTTTATAACAAACAAACTCATAAATTTTCAGGAAACTCCATGTGTAGTTCTTAGCAGAGGAGAATACCACGTTCCTACATATTTCTAAATCCTCACTTTCACGACACATAAGCATAAATATAATAAACACAACAAGACACTTGGTGTGGGTATATATTTCAAGTTGTCGGGTGAAATTTTGGCGGTTATCGAACCAATACGATCTTTATTTCGTAATTTACTGATCATCGTCTTACTGGTATGACATCGTGTTATCGTATTTACGCATGTATAGGCCGCGTGCGTGTATAGGCCGCAGCACAATTTTCAGACAGAAATTATAGAAAAAATAATTTTCTTGGAATATTATTTCAGGAGAACACCCTGTATTACTAATTATGAATATATATTTTTTTAAATGAAGTGTGATTTCGAATATTTCGAATATAAGCCGCACCCCAGTTTTCCTCTTGAATTTTTGGCAAAAAATGTGCGGCCTATACATGCGTAAATACGGTATTTGGAAGATGGGTACAAATTTTTGCCCCCATTTTAAGGGTATCCTGAAGATACAGGCAGAAGATTAATCTGTAAATTTGGTACCTACCCACCGAACTATATGTAGTCACATTCCAATAGGCCATGGGAACTCAGAGCCCTCATACTTTTTCTCAAAAGCAGTAATTCAAAGTTTCGTATAGGGTCGCTGGGAAAATAGCTTTACAATCTATGCCTATCAGTTGGAACAAGGGCAAAATAACGTATGACTATGAAGTGTGATATCTAGTGTCCTTGGATTTGCACTAGTAGATTGTCACCTCCAATTACAAAGTGTTATCTGCAGTAATTGAACACCAAGGTTAGAGAGCAATACAAATTGCAAATGTCCACTTAGTACGTGTACTCAAACAGGAGTACACCTTTATATTCTTTAAATCGATGACACAATTCAATATTTGACTTAGAAAGTTAAGATGAAGAAACATATCCCACAAACACATAACTTCTTTTCACGTAATTTCTATTGAAAATTCAGACTATATAGATACACTTTTGTGACTGAGAAATATCACTAAGCTTAATCTTAAGCGTGTAAACCAGTGTACACTGAGTAAAAGATCGTAAGTGTGTCTACATATTTTGTACGCAAAGATTTGGGGTCTATTTAGGCACGGTAGTGTGGAAAAAACAGAGGTAACTTATACAGAATAAATTATTTTGGATGCAAACCTCGCAGTTTAAGATGTCCCGTACTCTCGAACGAATGTCAGAATAAATCTTAGTCAATATGATGATGGGCCGGTCACGGTAGCCGAGCGGTCTAAGGCATGCACTGTCTTCGCTCGCTCGGAAGCCGGGATCGTGGGTTCGAATCCCACTCAGGGCATGGAGGTTTCTGTGCGTTTTACTGTGTTTGTGTACAGGTAGAGGCCTTGCGACGAGCTGATCACCCGCCCAAGGAGTCCCACCGAATGTGTAAGATCTAGAAAAACCGAAGTGAACGGAGAAGTTCATGGAGGTAGGCCTAGGCCCACTGGGGCTGTAGTGTCAAGGAAAAAAATATGATGATGACGACATTAATCCAGCCCACTAGAGTACCCTCTGATGAACGTTTCTAATCGTACTAATGAACCTTCAGATTCTAATAGAACAGGAATATTAATTCTTGTCCAGCGGTCTGTGGTAATAGTTACAACACTAAAATACCCTTGAACTTATACTGACATATCTGCTTCTCTGCGGTACACAGCTGTGCTACATTGTAACAAGTGCTGGAAGTCAATAAACAACATACAGCTAAAAGTTGTTATATTACTGAAGACATATTTTCTGAGATATAATACCGTATAGCCCGTTGAAAGTCAACAGACGTTCCGGAGGAACATGTCGCCTCCATCTTCAGGGTCAAAAAATACGTCAAGCATGAAACAAGTTTCAAGCAGGTAGAAGCAGAGCACTGCATTACTGTGTTACTACAGAGTGACATTTAACCTACTTTCCTCATTTAGAAAAAATAAAAGTAGGATTATGAGATCGCCATGCTGTCTGTGAATTATCCCCTATTAACTTCTGAATGCCTGAACCAATCTTGATGTAAAGGTGTATGTATATAATGACATCTAAGCCCATCTCAAAGGCGCACCTCATAAATCCCTCCCATCAGTCTGTGTGTATCCCTGCTACCGTTGCTAAACAAAGGCTCCGTAAATTGTATACCTCCTTTCATTGCTAGGCAATGCCTCGGCAAACATGTTCCCGCGGCAACGAATACACGCAACAATAGAGAAACTCATGGACGCGTATGTGTGTGGATCTAGCTATGTATATCCCCTTGTCACTGCTAGTTAGTTAGTTAGTTAGTTATTTAGAGAGGCTGGGTTTCCTCATGCACCGCGACCAGTTTGATCTATTGTGCTTCCCTCTATGATATTCTACCAGTCTCTATATCCTACCGATAAATGGTGCGTACCATCAGTCCCGCCGAGCAAGCGAGTTCGGCCACTTGCTTAGCGGTGTCTATAATGCTTCCCCCATCTATCAGAGGCCTTAGAGACTATTGTTGGGCGGGAAACGTCCTGGAATTTGGCTCAGTGATCCCCTTTGGGGATATGAGGTTCTTTTACGTGCCGTAAAGTTACGACACGGGACACACAGCTTAAAGTCTCTCCCGGAGGACCTGTTCCCTGAATTTTTCCGCCCTTAAAAATTCGACGACCGCCGCCGGGTATTTGAACCCGCGTACTACGAGTCATGAGGTGGGAACGTTACCTCTAGACTACGGAGGCCGCTCTCACTGCTAGGTAAGAATTCGGTAAAGACGTAACGATGGACTGTTGGAGGCATCGTTTTCTATGCGGTCCGTGTCATATCAAAGGAAAGCAGGCGATTAGGTCTTCCCAGAACTTTTTGCTTATTTAAGTGAATGTAACGGTGGAGGAAATTGAAGATTACCCCCCTCAAAAAAGCACAAACAAATATGGTAACATTATTCTGGGAAACGCTGCATTTAATATTGGCCTTACAAACGTACGGGGTGTAGAACTGCCTCCCGAAATGCCAGCCACTGTACCGACATATAGACGCCCAGCTCACACATACTGCTACACAGACTGGTGAGCATGGTGTACTGTGCGTCTTATTTTATTTTCATCGTTTGAAATGTGCATGAGAAACCGTGGAGGCAAATTAAACTGGAGTAGGGATCTGCACTTCTTTTTGCCAGAAACAGGAATTTAAGCCAGAGGCCACCCGTTCACTGCGCAGTGCGGATAACACAACTGCGACACACCAGCGCATGCGCACGAAGCAACAAGAGGAAGAAAAAACATCACGTGAGTACAAAGAAACTGACCCATCACTTCGCATAATTAAGGTCATCGTTGCTTTACCGGTTATTTTAAGAACATCTCTGGCATTCTTTACATGTTAACAATTCCCCCTCTCCCGCAATACACGACACTTATTTCTGTCGCAGAGTTTATTTACAAACCCTTCCACTATTTTAGTGTCACGTGAAGAAATGGGGATCAGTAACATAGGCATACGTCGTGAGGGCTAAACACAAAGAAGCAGTCCTTTCCTGTTCATGACCAGGAACATTACGACGCAGGCTAAACAACAGAAGCGGACAGAACTACAATAGTTCCTTTACTACAGCAAAACTAAACACTTCATCATGTAAAGTTAGTGTTATATAAAGTGGCGTTGGGGTGGGTTTTCTTCGAGTACTTCGCTTTCACCTGCCAATCTTCATTCCACCAAATTCTCCATGATCATAATCACCAGGGGCAGGCTATAAGAGGCCAATCAGTGGCCGCCGTGCCGAGTGGACGCAGTTGGACTCCACCCCCCACTAAGCGAATTAAAAAGAAAAAAAAAGTGTTATATAGCTTTCTTAATTTTCCGTCAAGTATTATTAGACTGATCAGATCAAGGAAAATGAGATGGACGGGGCATGTAGCACGAATAGGAGTGAAAATGAATGACAACAAAATGTTGGTCGTAAAAGCCGAAGGGAAAAGACCCTTTGGAAGACCTAGGCGTAAATAGGAACATTAAAATGGATTTTAAACAAATAAAAAAGTATGAGGACTACATTCACTTGGATCAAAATAGGAACCAGTGGCGGGTTCTTGTGAGCACGATAATAAAACGTGGGGCTCCATAAATTGCAGCTAAACTCTTGATTAGCTGAGGAACAATTAGGATCTCATGAAGGAATTTGGTGCATGGTATTGGTTAGTCAACTACCGCTTTCCCTTAGTCCAACAGGAGATGAACTGTGAACTGGTGCAGATGTGGAAGAAACGATCGTCGCCTGCTTTCAGGTAATATCTTGACATTTTGAGGAGAAATCAAGGGAAATAAGAAAAGAGAAACTGTCCGGTCACACGGAATGAACCGGCAATACTCCGAGTATGGAGAAGGGATGATGACCACTCAACCATGAAATTCGCCGATTCGGCTTCATATTTTAATGACATATAAACCAATGTGGTTTAAATTTGTTCTGAAATGATGACATCCATCATTTGCATGTATATTAAGTACTCTACTGGATCATTTCCAAATTTCTGTATTTTGTGTGAACAGATAAGGTTCTTTCCTCCAATCATAACCGGCTTCAGAAGTTTCAGCAATTTTGTAGGCCTCTTTGTTTTCTACATTTAAAATTGTATGGACTTCGAGTAGAGTTATGAGTAGAAATTTAAAATTTGGATGGTCAGAAAGAAGCACTGATTCCCAGTGCGTGGTACTCCGGCCTCGAGAATTCTAGATATTTGTTCAAAATCCTCAAAAAAACAATTGGCCATATAGTTAACAGCAGCATTCTGTGTAGTAATAGGGCAAGATCATGGAATGAAGGAACATACGGTCTTTGGATCCATGATGAGAATTAAGATCTTACGATGTTTTGTGGCCAAAAATGTTTATAACTTGATGACATCATCACATTTGTATACTAGGGTAACCTCTGACGGTTGAAAGCGATACTATGAATTGATTATTTTTTTAAAACGGCTATGAATGACATTCTCTATAACACTATGATCATTACCGTTCCGTAATAACATTATTTTTATCTTACGCACATCTTAAGCCCACCTAATTCAATCCATTGAGCAGGCAGTAACTCTTAATAAAGGCCGCGCCATAGCTGAAGCGGTTAGTCGCTGGCTTCCCATCGCGGCGGCCCGGGTTCGATCCCGGGTCTTGTCAAGTGGGATTTGTGGTGGACAAAGTGGCGCTGGGGCAGGTTTTCTCCGAGTACTTCGGTTTCCCCTGCCAATCTTCATTCCACCAATTGCTCCACAATCACCCTCACCTATCATCTGGGGCTCGTAAAATAGGCCAGAAGTGGCCGCAGTACAAGGGACTCAGTCCCACCCCACTAGCAATAAAAAAACTCTTAATAAATTATATTTCATTCATTCGTTCATTCATTCAACAAATGCTCTACAGCCCTTTGTTGGGCCCTGGCCTCTTCTTCGGTTTTGTAATCTTTTCCATACATTCGGTAGGACTCCTTGGACTAGTGATCAGCCCGCTGCAAGGCCGCTACCTACACACAGGACAACATAAACACAGATCAAGCGCACACAGACATCCATACCTTAGACAGCGCGGCCAATATGATCGGGTAATAAATACCATGGAACACTGAATTTCTAATTATTTTCAGTTTAGTCTTCACTTTTTGAGAACCTGGTAGTTGCTCAGTTATTCAAGAAATTCTCCGCCTTTTATAGGATCTCCAGTTCCATTGTCATTATCACATAAACCCGCAAACCGAGCTCAAACCTAGGTCTCACGAATCCAGTCCACACGCTTACAGATTATTTCAAACTGCGTTTTAACACTGTGAGCCGGGGTAGCGCAGTCGGTATAGCGACTGCCTATGGGCTGGACGACCGAGGGGTTGGAGTTCGAGTCCCGGTAGTGTAAGAATTTTCTCTTCTCCATATCATCGAAATTTTGAGCCCACCCAGCCTCCTATCCAATGGGTACAGGGGGCTCTTTCCTCAGCTGTAAAGCAGCAGGAGCGTGAAGCTGACCACTCATCTTCAGCTAGTGCCGAGGTCAAGAAAATTTGGATCTATACATCCACTCACCCATACGCTTTCATGGAGTAGTGTTTAATTAGTTAAGCACACGGACAACTTTACCTTTTACGTTTTAACATTAGCTTCCAATCTCCGAGCTAGGCCCCTCATGTGATCTCTTCCTTTGAAGGCTTCCGACTAAACTGTGTACATATTTCTCCTGGAAGGCATGCTGTATGCTACACTCATCTCATCCTTGTTTGCCTGATCACTCCAACATTGTTCTCTGAAGAGTACACATTATAAAGCTTCTTATTATGTAATATTCTCCATTCTCGTGTTCCTTCCTCTCTCATAGGTCACATATTCTCCCCAGAAACCTGTTCTCAGCCTAACAGCCGTAGTTTGGCAACCTCCAGCTACAGCTGAGTGGGAGAAGCATGCCTTAAGGAATGACAGACGAATCTAATGGCAGTTGTGATAATACAGGAAGTGCCAAACACCGCTGCGTGAGACGGTACCGATAAATTTCACAATGCGAATCGTAAAAACGGCAAAGGGGGGAGCAGCTTAAAACTATTAACCGAGCCGATTGTAACAGGAACGTGGGCTGCTTGGGTTTATAAACACCTTGTCACACCAGTCTGTTCGGGGCTTTTACTCTTTTGTGTTTCTGGAATCAGACACGCTGAGCTTTAATATCCTGAAACGCTGTTCAAGCTTCAAGAAGACACATAACAGTCTTATATAAGATTTCCATGGGTGAACAGCATAGAGTCTGTCGAATGGACGTGACTCTCAAAGCTGTTTTGTGCTCTCTGAATTGATGGAACAAATAATGACCATTGAGGAGTACAGACTACGAAACTTCTCACCGTGCAATGCAATTCTCTTCGTCCTCTTGTCTCTCCCTCTCTCTTAGGTCAAACGTTCTCGTGAGCACACTGTTCTCATGCACCTTCGCTTCATGTTCTTCACTTAAGGCGGTTTTTGTATTGTCACGTGTATCAATGATTAAAGACGGGTTCTAGTTCTGATGATTGGATTTATTAGAACTTCGATTACAAGTTCTCTTAATCGTACTCGGTTATGACGCTGTCGCCATTTTCCACACTTTCCAGTCCACCGTTGCACATGCACTAAGATTCTCCGTCTTCATTACTTGTCTCCTAGCAACGGATCTCAACAGAAAAACTAGCACTTCAAATCACTATGAAGTCTTTTTGCCATTTCATGTTCAATCACCCTGGAACCTCGGAACTCAACTAAAAACTATTCTTAGCTCAAGTCAAAGTCAAAGTCGAAGTCACATTGCGACTGACGGTCAGTCAGTCCGGCAGTCAGTAAGTCTTGGTGTCGAAATATTAATTATTACCGTTTGACAGTTACGGTATTGTTTCTGTGGGGCGCCCTCTCTGACGAGAGGATGGGTCTGTCTTTTGTATATGCGTAAGGCTGACAACCTCACCGCCATCTGTGAGCCGACTGTCTAGAAAATGTGGGAGCCTCGACGTCTCACAACCCTATGGGTTTCCAAGGCCTGTTACAGTGATAGCTTTACTTTCTTGGTGCCATTCTCACATGTCCGAAGCTGAGATATATTCCTTAGGATTCATTAGCTGTGTTTCTTTATAATGTGATATTCTCTTGCATTCTGCGAAAATATACCGTGTAGTCTGCGGTAAACGTGTAATGGGATGTAATTATCTACTTCTTTTCATTTTCTATATCATTAAACTTCACGGACAGGAAGAACACAGAACAAATCGCAATGCTGGACTGCGTTAAATCTGTACATTGAAATAAGCCAGATTACTTGGAAGGCTGGACTGTAAACAGCGCTACGTTTAACACAGAAATGGAAACATTCGGCACCGCTAGGCCTCAGGGGCGATAATAACAGCTGGTGGGTGCATCAACGCCCCAGAACGAATGGCCGTTAAGCACAGGTCTTCCCTTTTACTTGGCTTCAGGACGTTATCTCCGTGAAGACTTGTTGGTACCAGGCTATTTGTCGAATGCTTCGTGACGACGAGTCAGGAAACAAGATTATCAACATACGGCAATGGGGGGGGGGAGTACAGAGCGAGAGGAAGTTGATAACAGAATTCAAGAAAAAGTTAATGAACTCATCAGCTGAGCTGCGTGCGTTACGTCCCACAAACGCTAGGAGGCGAGTCTTTGGAAAGGTGAAGAGCTACAAGCATAAATCTGATGTTTGCTGCCCTTACTTTTCGATACTGAAGATGGAGGCAATATGTTCCCCCAAAACGTAAGTAAATGCCTACCAGAGCACATGGCGTCACACCACAGAAGATGCAACTTTTAAGTAAAACTTTAAGCAAAACATCGATCCAGTAGTTCGAAGGGTTGTTACGTGGGGAGGGTGAGAGGGGTGGCGAATCGGAGGCCCGACGCTTTTCTTCTTCTTTTTGCAACTTTTCGTTGCTAACGCATCAACAAGGTTTTCACGGAAACATGACCAGGTGCCATTCAGTCCGGGTGTAAGGCTGCATCTTGGACCGTAATCTGGAGCGGTTAACTGACAAGAGACTTTTCATGTTCGCTCTCACGTCACTTGACAGGGTAACACCTTAGAAATAGGTCAACCGTACTTCTTATTCGCCAGTTCTCACTACTCCATAATTCAAGAGCTCCATCTGTCATGGCGCAGGAGCGTCTGTGTGTGTTTAAATCAAGTCTGCAATGCTCCAGCAGGAATTCTCCGCCATCCGAATCGCAAAGATGGTCCATTCAGTGCTACACAATAACTCACGTTACAAAGGCAAAGACAGTTATGCAGTTACACGACTGTTTCTCGGTACTTCCCCGCAGTCCGCGAAGTACAGGATCGACTGTATCAAAACTTTACGCAGCAGAAGCCTCCTTAGGGGCGAAAATCTTTTTACACATCCTTCAGTTGTATATAACGGCAAAAAGAAGAGTTCTTAAGAAGTTAACAGTGCTTCTAATATGCATAACAATTACTCCTCTTTTTTCAGAACGTGAGGCAGACGAATCTAGTCCACATTGTCATGCACTGTTCATCTAAGAACGGTTTTAAAAGCGGTATTATTCTCCCATCTACTAGATGGGATCTACTAGATCTACTAGAGATCTACTAGATCTCTCAAATGGTCCATTCGATTCAGACTTTCCAATACAATTTTGTAACATTAAGGGTGTGACCTTTTTCATGCGTGCTACATGCTTCAACTATCTCATTCTCTTTTATACAATCGCTTTAATAATTTCCGGTTCATTTCTGGTGCTCTACTTTTGAAAGATGAAAGAACCACTTCAAAATTATATTCATGATTGAGTAAATCTCACTAATAGGGACAAGAAAACGTGGATTATGAAGAAAAGTTACGTCTCATGCCCATACAGAAAACCAAGCATCCAAATCCGATCCACTACACAAAACAGACGCACTTTTCTCAAACGCCTTGGTTTTCCAAATGATCAACGCAAAGATGGCCAAACTTACCGAACCGGAACCGCGTATGATAAAATGTGAACTTGTCCCTGTGCTTAACTAATTAAGAATTACGCCATGAAGGCGTATGGGGGAGTGGATGTATAGATCCACATTTTCTTGAGCTCGGCACTAGCTGGAGTTGAATTGTCTGCTTCACGCTCCAGTCGCTTTACTCCCGGGGAAAGAGCACCCGGTACCCACTGGATAGGAGGCTGGGTGGGCCCCAGAGGCGGTCTCAAACTCCGACCCCTCGGTCGTCCAGCCCATAGGCAGTAGCTATACCGACTGCTTGATAATTTTCAGAAGTCTGTGTAAGTCGCAAAAAAACGTGCATTGGATGGAGGTGTTTAGGTACATACACTCCACAAAAGGGGTTTTTGTATTTAAATTAATTTGTAAGAAAATGTCCGACTAATATATATATATATATATTTTGCGGCGAGCTGAGGTAACAGTTCAAAAGGCCGCATGAAACTCGCGAGCCAAAGTTTGCACACGTCTAGATTAACGTATTGATCACAGCAGAAACGCGTTCAGGCTACAGGCATATAGGCAAGTTGCAGATGTTCAGCTTTGAGAAGAGAGCGATACCAGAGACGGAGGGAGCAGCAAGCGAGGCAGTTGACAGAAAGGAGTAATGCGCCGTTTACTATATACAAAGAAACAACAACAAAAAAACTCCGTGGCCTGTACTCCGCAAGCGAACTATACTGACCGAGCGACCGCCGCTAGTCAGCGAAGTTAGTGCCGACTTTAGTTGATAGTGTGTGTCGCGTGGTCAGCGCAACGAATTCCCACGCGCGTTGATCTCGGTTTTCCAGACCGGAGCCGCTATTTGCTTGAAATAGCTCCTCAATTATCCTCTCGAAGCTGAGTGGACCCCGTTCCAGACCCACTACTTCTCAGAAAACCTAGTAGCGCTGGGAATCGAACCTGGAACCTCTGGATCTGTAGGCAGGAACTCTGACCACTAGACCACAGAGGCGGCGGTCACTACATGCAACAAATTAAAATGACTCCTCCCAGAACAGGGGTTAAAAGCACAGATGAAGCTTCATGTTTCGTATGGGCGCAGTGTCACGGAAATGAGACACACGACAGATGCCAGGCCAGGCACATTTAATACAATGGGCAGAAGGGAAACAAAAGAAACACGTAGCCTCCACGAGGAGGGGCGTGTTGTGGATTTCAGAAATAAAATACATAGCATTGTCTCTCATTTTAGGTGCAGGACAGGGAGGAAGACAGGGAGTGCAGGAAGTGACGTCAGTGTAAAATCCTGAGCCGCAATAAGATGAGCCAATGCGGTCTGCCGGGTTATCCCAGTAATAACTAATTATATGAGTAATTAGCGGATGTGCGCGCTGCAAATAGCAAGTATTTTTATTGCTAGTGGGGTGGGACTAAGTCTCTTGTACTGCGGCCACTTCTGGCCTATTGTACCAGCCCCAGATGATAGGTGAGGGTGATTGTGGAGCAATAGGTGCAATAAAGATTGGCAGGGGAAACCGAAGTACTCGGAGAAAACCTGCCGCAGCGCCACTTTGTCCACCACAAATCCCACTTGACCTGAACCGGGGTCGAACACGGGCCGCCGTGGTGGGAAGCCAGCGACTAACCGCTTGTCGGCGAAGTCAGTGCTAAATTCAGCGGATAGAGGGTGTCGCGTGGTCAGCGCAACGAATCCCCAAGGCAGATAATTTCGATTTTCTAGACCGGAGCCGCTATTCCCTTGAAATAACTCCTCAATTATTTTCACGAGGCTGAGTGGACACCTTTCTAACAAACAGCATCAATAATTCTGGGGCTGGAGATGTGCAACCAAGTGCGGAAAATGCAGAAGGAAATAGAGCCCGCAGCAGGTCCAACAAACCTGTCAGATAATTTCAGAGACAAAAGTTTCGATACCGATGTCGGCGCACAAAGGCAGTTCTACCGTAAGGCGAGTACATACTTGGCTTACGAACACGACCAAGACAGCTTGGTTGCACCTATAGGACCCATGTCTTGTTCGTGAGCGGAATTTCCTATAGTTATTACGTGAAGTCGATAATAAAAGATCTGTTTTTATACTATCTTGTTATTCTTGGTAGGGAGGGGGTTGCTGTGGAATTCATAAATAAAAGAACTGTAATCAATCACGTTAGACGAATCTTCCAACATCAAAACATTTTATTCATTAGATCAGCTCATTACAAAATAAAAAAAAACAATGTCGGCTATAAGAGAAATAAAAATTGAATTCCTCAGTCTTCGTTTTGAAAAAGGATTCCTAAATATCCTAGAAGAAAAGGGTATGTTGTTACGACATTGTTAGTCAAGAATAAACTCTGTAACTTGGAGCACTTGGCCGCGCCACAGATCAAGCGGTTAGTCCCTGGCTTCCCACCGCGGCGTCCCGGGTTCGATCCCGTGTCTGGTCAAGTGGGATTTGTGGCGGACAACGTGGAGTTGGGGCGGGTTTTCTCCAAGTACTTCGCTTTTCCCTGCCAATTTTCATTCCACCAAATCCTCCATCATAATCATCCGGGGCAGGTACAATAGGCCAATCAGTGGCCGCCGTGCCGAGTGGACCCAGTTGGACTTCATCCCCCACTAAATAACTTGGAGCACTTAGCTTTTCCCGTATAGTTCTTTCAGACTAGCAGTTGGCCCCGTACTTACCAGCTAGTTCGCTCCATTCTTACAAATGAGTCTCTGAAGCATAACGAAATCCTCTCCATTATACAAGTACACTGCGCTCCGCTCAGCTTCTGCGCTACTCAGCACAAACCTAATAAAGATATCCGTGTGCTAAAGCAGTTCCTGCGGAATTCCCCGGGGCGAAATTAACTTAGTCTGTCAAACACAATAATTTATGTGAGGCGTGTTGGTCCCGTGCAGCTGACCATGACGCAGACGGCTGTTCCACCCTTAGCAATGATAACCGCACCACCTTCTCACTGGCCACATCTTGTGCTGTGATATGAGGGATGAAGCTGACCACTCACATTCACCCAGTTCCTACGTCTGAGAATGCACGGGGTTTATACTCAATAAACACGATGCCGTTATGTGTCGTCACGTGAAAATGTGACCTACTGCCAATTAAATATTACATTAAAATAAGCTTCACTATTTGATCTGTGGACCGCCTTTGTGGTCTAGTGGTCAGAGTTCCTCGTTATAGATCCAGAGGTCCGGGTTCGATTCCTGGCGCTACCAGATTATCAGAGAAGTAGTGGGTCTAGAACGGGGTTCACTCTCAGCCTCGCAAGGAAAATTGAGGAGATATTTCAAGGAAATAGCGGCTCCGGTATAGAAAACCGAAATTAACGGCCGTGGGGATCCGTTCCGCTGACCACGTAACACCCTCTATCCTCTAAAGTTGGCACTAACTTCGCGACAAGCGGAGGTCGCTCGGTCGGTATAGTTCACTTGCGGACTACACACCACAGAGTTTGTTTGTTTTTTTTTTGCACAGAGCGAAAAGTGATTTCCAAGAACATTGAATTAAATGAAATTCTTGATGAGAAACAGGCTTTAAGTGTAAAATAAGGATGGCCGTTTTGCATCAGCTACGGCCTAACTCGGACGTTCCTGACAATTGCAAAACCCAGTTACTGCATAAAGTGGCTCTAACCTTCAGAAGACAAAGCAATTGACGGCATTCCTGGGCACCGGAGTCAACATCCGGCGAACATGCTGCCACACTCGTAATAAAGTGGCGTTTCCATATGTTTTATGTCGCAAGATGGGTTTTCTGCGATAATTTTTCATACACTGTGTGTATTGTTACAGGTTTCGACAGGCGAAAAGTTACTAGTGGAGCAGTTGCACTTGCCTCACTGAAAACCACGTATATTTTCGGGCGAGGAATTGGGTACGATGAAACGCAGCGGGTACTTTTGTTAACAGAGATAACATGTTCATCGACCAGGAAGTTTCGGCCATACTATGTACGCTACAGCAAGTCGTAACGCAGCTATAAGCTGTTCACAATGTTCATATCTAAGGCGTCGAAGGGAATTTCAAAAGCTTTTATTTCAAAAGCACGCCCACTTTGAGGTAAATTCAAGCCAAGCTACTCAATACACGACATAGTAGTATTCATGGTAAAATATTACCGTTCTAGACAAAGATATTATCTTCAATGTCGGCTTCAAAACACTCTGCATAGCGTACATTTCGACAGGAATAACATGGCTGGAATAGTAATTTAATTTTATAAAACTGACACAATACTAAAGTAGTTTCCAACGAAATTAATTTCAGAATGTGCCCTATCTCACGTTGCGCACAAGGACAGACGGAAATTAAAATTCTGCACGTGCTTCGCATAGACAATTCCGGTATGTCCGCCGTTGATTTATTTACCTTGCGACGCGAGAGAGAAGCAGCTGATAAATGAATTATAAATGACCGTAACACATATTCGCGAAATGGGACTGGCTCACACTGGAACATGGAAAACACAAATCCGTAGGTCGAGAAATTTATATATCTCGCAGAAGGTCTGAGGATCACAGCATGACATCAGACATCAGTAATGGGCGGTCTAATGTTTAGAAGCACCCGATGACTGCGATCGAAGTTCGAATCCCGAGTGAGACATGGATGTAGTGTCAAGCAATTATCTTCGTTGTACTGTATAAATACAGGTTCTGAGGAGGGTGGGCACATCATTCAAGCCATCCTTACACAATCCTACATGTTATCACATCTACTACAGTGAGGACAACACCATACGCTTGTGAAGCGAACGACGTACAGACAGGGGCAAAGGTAACAGCAACAACAGGCCACCAAAACAAAAATAGTGGCAGTCGAAATACAGTACTGTTTGGACAAGTGTACGACGCCCTACGGAGGTGTAGGAATTGTATAAAATTTAAGAATAATTTAAATTTTAAATTGAATTAAAAAAAATAATTTAATTAAATTTTAGTTAATTGCAATAGGAAGTGAGTTACAGTGTACGATGAACTGACAATGTTAGCCGGATCGTAACCACAACATTAATATGGAACAATGCAATTACACGTGAAATGTATGACCGACATTCAATGCAGGTAACAGTTTTGGCAAATTGAAGTATCTGATGATGGCCGCTTGGGGCCGAAACATGTAAAAAGTTAAAACTCTAAGGAATAAAGTTGTTGCATTTTTGACTGAACTGTAATATAATATTCTATGTGAACTCTATATATTACTATTGTGTCACGTTTGGGTTGGCGTTTAAAATTTAACGTTGCCTTCTATTTAATGGGGGCACGCGGTAGTGGTTAAGGCAATATGCTACAAGCTTGAAGGTCGCGGGTTCAAGTCCCGATGAGGTCATTGGATTTTTTTCAATTTACCTAATCCTTCGAGCCGCACATTCGTCCTGGGTTCGACTCAGCCTCTAAAAGAAATGAGTACCAGGAATTAATTAAATAATTTTCCTGGGGAGTAAAGCGCGGCCGGCGCGTAAGGCTGACAACCTTACCGCCATCTTTGAGCCGATTGTCTAGATAATGTGGGATCCTCAACGTCTCACAACCCTAAGGGCCTTCATGGCTGTTAAAGGGATAGCTTTACTTTTTATATAATTAAATCGTATCCAGTCTACAACAGTAGGCCTACAGTCTATATAAGAAATGAAGACTTCCCGGTGAATTGTCAACGGGAATTCTACTAGTGCTACAGAATTTTCAGTATGCTCAGTGACAAATAAATCTGCAGGCCTCTGACAAAAAACGGTAGAGGTTGCTCTATATGGAGAGATAGTAGTTTTCTTACAGAAGAATAAGACAAAGAACAACTTACAAACTTGAAGACATGTTATTGTTTTCATCTGTTTTTCCAAACAATGCAGCTTTAAGACAGTACACAGAATAATTACGCCTATTTTGGCTACTATTCTACTTGCTTCCGAAACACGGCCTCTTGTTCTGAAGGAAGGACACATATTTCAGATGTTTAGAAACGAAGTGCTGAAGAGAATATGTGGATACAAGTTGGAAGAATCTGATAAGAGAAACCGGCTGGAAAGCGACCATTTCAAAGAAAAATAAGAGAGAATAATATTTAAATAGACCTTAGAAAAATAGGCCGAAGTGACGTAAACTAAAATGGCTTGGAGTGGATATCTGTGTTCGTAACGCTGAGCATTGTGACCGTGCAATAAAGCTGTCAGTTGCATATTTTCTGAAAGTTTCAGCATTTATCGGGTCGGACATATATTAATATAAAAATTTAATTTAATTTGTATCTTACGGTGAGTTAAAAAGAGGACATTTCTGCGGTTAATTGAATTTATCGCATGAGAATCTCGAACTAAAGTTCAAAATTTTCTTTCTCTGTTCCAGTAAAACAAAGTTTCATGCTTTTTCCATTTCCCTCGAGCCTTAAAGTTAAACATTCCACGTCAGTTTCAACAAGACAATCCTGGCAGTTAGTACAACTTCCTGCTTAAGACAGGTATTCAACTTCGGTTGGCTAAATGATAACATAAATCGAGAGGACACGAAGTTAAGTTTCCAGAAACAAGTGACTGTGTCAGCGAGCTCTGCTGTTATAACTTGTTTTCGTGTACAAATTAATGAAAAAGGAATTATGGATATTACGAAGTTATGATGTCAAGTTATGCCTGCTGAGAATGGATTTAGGAGTTCTGGCGCCATTACGCGAACAATGCAGACATTTCATGACGCTCGCCCTGCTTGTTGCACGGTGTAGACGGAAGGGAGTAATTCCAAAGCTTGGTATGTATCCCGGGTAAGTAGTAGCCTCGTCTCCTGCGAGTTACTGCTTTACAGTGTGTCAGATGGTAAGCCTGAAGTGTGACCCGTGCTGTCATGGATTCCAAAGTGATACTGCTCACTGCAGGAAACATTTTGGGCAGACTTGGTTGAATAATCTCTCCAAAACGGAATGGAATATTAAACTGATCCGGATGTCGAATATTCTAACTAGAGCAAAACCTGGTGAAAATTTACTTGTTGGAATAATGGACTGAACAAGGCAACGGTCAATACATAAAAGAAGACATATGATACAAATATAAGCAGATCGCAAGTTGTTTAATAACGCGCTCTGAACTATATGTGCTATTTTCTCTCATCTTTACAATCATTTGAATAAGTACCACAATGAAAACGTGGCACTTGGAGAAGGTGGTTAGTCAGCCTTTCCATTCAGTGACCGTCGGACCCACTAGTACAATGCTGGGTGGACTCTTTGAGCTATTCAAGTATCTGTTCTTGTTGTTGCTCGTGTTGTTCATTACTACTACTACTACTACTACATATTATTATTATTACTATCATCAGAAAAAACCGCTTAAATTCAACTGGAAACATTTTTTAATTATTTCCTATCCTTTATTTGTTTCGTAACATTATCTCCTTCCCTCCTTCCTCCCATATTCATTTCTCGTCCTTTCATTTGTCAGCTCTGTCGCCCCGTTTCTTAAAAGTTGCATTTGTATCTCTCAGGTGCACTCATTTCCAACATTGAACCGTCATTTGTGTATGCATGCACAGGAAAACCAGAATCAACCAGAAACCGCATCCTACTACACTACTATCGCCATCATCAGCCTATTATATTGGTATTTATCGTGCAGAGGACTACATCCTTTTCATAATCAATCCACATTATTTACATATTTAAGCCGTTTCTACCTTGAAGATGGAGGCAGCAGTTTTCTCCGAGACGTAGGCATCTATCTATAACTTTACACGGCGTCACATCCTAGAAAACCAGTCTCTTAACATTGCACGATTCATGGTCGAGGGAACCTCAAATATCACTTCGGAAAATATGGGCTACGTGTTTTATTTAGCCTTCATATGACATGACAAGTTTCTCAATGTACATTTTGTGCAAAGGCGCCTGATGTGTTGTGGCAAGTCCCTCGTCTGAGGGTGCTTTGCTTTCTTATTAGACTGATTATTATCAGTGTTATCTTCAACTGATATCATTTCTATCCCCATTGAGCTCTTCTTCTTCCTCCTCTCATTATTATTATTTTCTTATTCTTCTTGGTCTTCAAGTTGAAACGGGTGGGATTTCGAGAATATCAATACAAAACACAACAACTCACTCTGAAAAGAAACATGGCATTAAGAGGAAAAGATTTTACTCTACATAGGGGGATGAAGAAGGCCCGACTCACATGTTAAGAGTGGTGTAGGAGACAAAGACCAGATAAATCGCTCCATATCCCCTTAGGTCTCATGTGGCGTGCTGGCACTTACTTCAAGTGCCAAGCAGTTAGTTGCCTGATAGCGCCAGCCTGCCAGTTGGCTGGCCATTTGCAGATAAAGGCTCCTTCTATAACAGGGGCGGATTTTGTGTAAGATCTGATACGTCACTTAATGCCCTATACTCCATGTTTGAACAGAACTCGAGATGGGAAAAGCCGCCAGTACACTTAAGGTAAAAGGTACAGTCGCCACTGTACTTCAGTAATTACGCATTATGCCATGAAGGCGTATGGGGGAGTGGATGTTTAGACCCATATTTTCTTGAACTCGGCACTAGTTGGAGGTGTAGTCAGCTTTACGCCCCGGCATCTTTACTCTTGGGGAAGAAGCCGTCGGTACCTACTGCATAGGAGACTGGGTGGGCCCCAGAGCCGGTCTGGATGACGTGGAGAAGAGAAAATTCTTGACCTTATCGGGACTCGAACTCTGACTCAGTCGTCCAACCCGTAGCCAGTCGCTATACCGACTGAGCTATCCCGGCTCCTCACGTCCAACCCGTAGCCAGTCGCTATACCGACCGAGCTGTCCCAGCTCCCTTCCAGTACTCGTACTCTTATTTCTAAGTCCCTTTCAGATTTGACCTGACTTCATGGATATACCCGTAATTCTACTAAGAAACACAGAAGGCCTAAGCAAAGAAATGTAATCCTTTCTTTCCTAATTCGAAACAGATGACAAACACACAGCGAAGATAACAGCTGCAGAGCTTCATGTGAACTCAGCATAAATTAACGCTTTTTTATTGCTAGTGGGGTGGGACTAAGTCCCTTGTACTGCGACCACTTCTGGCCTATTGTACCAGCCCCAGATGAGAGGTGAGGGTGATTGTGGAGCAATTGGTGGAATGAAGATTGGCAGGGGAAACCGAAGTACTCGGAGAAAACCTGCCCCAGCGCCACTTTGTCCACCACAAATCCCATTTAACCAGACCCCGGGATCGAACCCGGGTCGCCGCGGTGGAAAGCCAGCGACTAACCGCTTGAGCTATGGCGCGGCCAAATTAACACATACTAACATCCATACTTCGCGATAATCCAAGTGCTGGATTATAAGGTCACCAACTTAGAAAGGCCGTAGATATGATATTGCAATGGCTGGTAAGGGCTACTACACACATCCGAGGATGTGACAGTTGATTATGGAGCAACAATTAGCAGGGGAAATAGAAGGAACTCGGAGAAATCCCTGCTCCAGTGTCACTTCGTCCAACAGGATTCTCATATGAAGCCACCCTGAATCCATGTAATACGAAAATTAATTCAAGGCGCCCTTTCACCTCCAGACTTTTGAACATAGAAGCGTCCTTCATCGAAGTGACCTCCAAGCACTCAGATACGAGCCTTGAGCACTTGTTTCCTGTTACCATACAAAATAATTTTTCCTGACCATCACCCTGCACCTCGTATATGTGTCTTCCTCGTGACCGTTTTATCTAAGCAGACTGACGTAGCGGTATCGACCGAAACTCGTATCCGGGAGGTTTTCGGTTCGAATCTCGTCCGGAACACCGGCTATCCTGTCTGAGATTTCCGAGGTATTCTACAGTCCCTCCAGGAATATGTTGGGATAATACCTTTATTAGGCCATGACTGATTCCTTCTAAATCCTTACCAATTCCTCTAGCGCTGGTCGGGTTACTATTATTGGTTCTGGTCCCCACGGGACCCACGACCATATTTTTCTGTCTCACGGCTCTCACCCATATGTCCTACCATTCGGCGCTATATAGTATAGATACTTAAAGCGTCGTCATATAACTCCCCTTTCAAATAAAAGAAATAATTTTTATTTCATTCTAACGGCCCGTCTCTCCGCACACCTCCTTGCCTATCTACTTACTTTCCCATCCCTCCCTTCATCCATGAGCTTCTGTGTCAATCCAGTTTCTTCCAAGCTCCAGTTTCGTTTTCCTTTCTATTCAGTTTCATTTCTTCCTTCTCTTACGTCCTGTCTTCACTTTCTTCCTTTCCTGCATCCTCTTCAATAACTGCTTCTACTTTATCTTATGCAGGAGCTAATTACGCGTGCTAATTATAAAGTGATGAAATGCGTCATGACCTACTTGAGCTTATTATGCCACTTTGCCTGGGACATCTAGGAAACTTGAGAAACACTTGCCTGTCCGTGGACACTGTGAACTGTCACGCGCGCAACTTGCTCACAGTCTGGAGACACTGTCTGCAAGATGGAGGTCGCCAGAACCACTGATATCGGATATACACGATTTTACAGATAAGGAGGAAATTATGAGATTGAACTCTGGTACTGCTTGCTACCATTCACTCCAGAACCTTTTGTCTTCTCGTCTGCTGTCCAAAAACATAAAAATTAGAATATACAAAACTATATTATTGCCTGTGGTTCTGTATGGGTGCGAAACGTGGTCTCTGACATTAAGGGAGGAACATAGACTGGGGGTGTTTGAGAACAGGGTGCTGAGGAGAATATCTGGACCGAAGAGAGATGAAGTGACAGGAGGTTGGTGAAAACTGCATAATGAGGAGCTTCATAACTTGTACTCCTCTCCAAATATAATTAGAATGATCAAGTCGAGGAGGATGAGATGGGAAGGGCGTGTAGCACGAATGGGTGTGAAGAGAAATGCATATAGGATATTGGTGGGAAAGCCACAAGGAAGGAGACCACTTTGAAGACCAAGACGTGGGTGGGTGTACAATATTAAAATGTATCTCAGAGAGATGGGATGGTATGGATTGGATTCATCTGGATCAAGATAAAGACCAGTGGAGAGCTCTTGTGAACACGGTAATGAACATTCGCGTTACATAAAATCCTGGAAAGTTCTTGAGTAGCTGTAGAATAGGCGACTCCTCGAGAAAGGCTCAGTTCATGAGTTCANGGATTCATCTGGATCAAGATAAAGACCAGTGGAGAGCTCTTGTGAATACGGTAATGAAAATTCGCGTTATATAAAACTCTGGAAAGTTCTTGAGTAGCTGTAGAATAGGCGACTCCTCATGAGTGAGTGAGTGAGTGACAGATAAAAAAGTGGAGTAGGGACAAGCCCCTGGACTCGAAAGAGACCACAGATCGCTAAGGCCTGTAGGTGCGTGTGTCTGGGGTTGTTTGCTCGGGCTCCCTTGCTTCCTGCCAGACCATCACACGCCCTCTCCAGGGGCTGTGTACGCAACAGCGGAACACAGGACGTTGGACAGGCCACCGGGGCGCGACAATACGAGTATCTTGCATCCGGAAAGGAGTCGGACGGTCTGTACTGGAGTGCAGGTATATAAAATGTAATTTCCGGGGTGCAGTCTACCTTGAAAAATTGTTACCCCTCAGGTCAAGAAATATACTTATTTTACGGAAAGTGCAGGTACATTTCCATGTTCAAAACGGACCACAGTCCCCTGTTTTACACATTATTTGTCTAGAAACTTTTCTAAAATATTATCCTCCCTCTCATGTCTGTGTATTCTTCATTTTCATTCCCCAATATTCGCAACACATTGCCGTCGGAAGTTCTCAAGTCATATTTTTCCCTTACAGTAAGTGACCAAGTTTCGGGCGTTGGAAATGCAAATTACGCACTGGACATTTTCCGTAACAGAAATCCGGATGTCTTCAGCCTGTGAGATGAGCGCAAGATGGGGAGACTACGAGTATGAACTGAGAACATCCTGTGATTTAACAAATTTCTTTTTAATTCGTTCAGCTACCACGCCAAGACTGCAGTCCGCTAAACTGTTGATATTAATATACGACCGACTATCTGTAACATGACAAGAAGCTTTAAGACTTGTTATGCTCAACACCACCAGTGATATTCAGAGTTATTTCAGTTCAGTCCACATCCTTAGAGCACATTTCCCGCCAAATTTAACTTGCCTCATCCTGCCATCTGGTGGTTTATTCGATGATGTTTTCAATATCATTACCATACAGCCTAGGGTGACAGTACGATAGGCGACAAATTGGAAAAGATTTCTATGAAAGCGGTCGTAGAGAGCTCATCAAGGTATTTTTTTCCCCTTGGCGCTACAGCCCCAGTGGATCTAGGCCTACCTCCATGAACTTCTCCGTTCCCTTCGGTTTTTCTAGATCTTACACGTTCAGTAGGACTCCTTGGGCGGGTGGTCAGCTCGTCGCAAGGCCTCTACCTGTACACAAACACAGAATCATCCATGCTCTGAGTGGGATTCGAGCCCACGATCCCGGCTTCGGAGCGAGCGAAGATAGTGCATGCCTTAGATTGCTCGGCTACCGTGACCGGCCATCAAGGTATTACCCAGAAATATTCTTGGGGGAACTGAGGAAAACTACGAAAACATCAATCAATATAGCCGGTATTCCGACAGAGATTCGAACAGAGCATCTACCGAATTCAAGTATAAGGCCAATTAATTCCCTCCCATCTCTTTCTCGGCCTTACAAGAGGTCGCCTTCCGAGGGGTTTCACTAAGCTATTAAGATTCTGAATGAAACTTTCTCTTACTTCCCGTAACAATAACTGCTTGGAGAATCAAACAGATCCTTGTTAAATACTTCACGTTATTAACGGTTTACTTCATCCCAATTATGCCCACACCATTCCATGCGCGCAGTACTATCCTCTCGTTTGTGGCATGACGTCATCAAACAGAAGTTTACCGCCGAAACAACCTTAAATTCAACAAATTCCTTATGCACTTTGTTTTTAAATCTTTTCGCTTTAGCTGAGGAAAGGGCCCCAAACAGCACTAATCTTGGTGTCTAGGCCCAACTTTAAGGGGTCCCAGAATGTACACAAACAAAAGAACCTCGTACAGGAAGGGAGTAGCTTCAAGGGTAGGAGTTAGGCCGCTCTTCGAGATGCAGCCACATACACACCACACCTTTAGCCTTCCATCCTCTGTTGAGCGATCCACGCTATATTTAGAGCCGTTTAAAACCCCGAGGAACCAAGCCGGAGTGGGCCCACAATTCTCTCTTGCAAACGCTTGAAGACACGAAATTGTATACAAGTGTGGTGGGTGTCGCCTCTTCAACTCCCTTTAATCCTTTAAAGACTACATTTCTTTCAAATACTACAACAAAACTCAGTTCGTACTTGACAGGAAACATTATACGTCTCCGTTACAAAGACCAGACGGCTGACGTTCTTTAGTGCGAAACACACAAACACACTCTGTGGACACAATATAGAGTTTTCGTGTGTTAAAACACGTAGTACATATAGCAACCACTGCACTGTAAAGGATCAAGGCTGAATAGCTACCAGAATGTTTTATTCTCTATAAAATCTAGTAAAAGCTAAAACAAATTTCTTGACCTCGCCGCTAGCTGGAGGTGAGTAGTCAGCTTCACGCCCCGGCAGCTTCACCACCGTGGAAAGAGTCGCCGGTACCCATTGGATAGGAGGTTGGGTGGACCCCAGAGCCGGTCTGGACAACGTGTAGAAGATACAATTTTTGACCTTACCGGGACTCGAAATCCGACCGTAGCCAGTCGATATACTGACTATGCTATCCCGACTACTTATAAAACTAGAAGTTATGAAAATGACGTACACTTTCCTGTACACTCCCCCACCNTGCACGCGGTAGCGTAGTTGGTCGAGGCACTATGCTACAAGCCAGAAGGTCACAGGTTCAAGTCCCGATGAGGTTTTTGTACTTTTTCAGTTGACCTAATCCTTCCGGCCGCACTATGGCCCTGGGGTTCACTCAGCCTCTAACAGAAATGAGTACCAGGAATTAAATAAATAATTTTCCTGGGGAGTAAAGCGCGGCCGGCGCGTAAGGCTGACAACCTTACCGCCATCTTTGAGCCGATTGTCTAGATAATGTGGGACCCTCAACGTCTTACAACCCTATGGGCCTTCCCTGCCTGGTACAGGGATAGCTTTACTTTACTTTTACTTTAACAACACAGCGCAGCACGAACTTCAGGACGACACCAAATAGTCCTATTCTTCAAACGAACCACGAGGTGGTAGACACTCAACTTCCTTCAAAGAGAGGCAATATAAAGGACACGAACGAAATTGGTTCTAAAAATGTTAACGAAACCCTTTTTAAACCACACATTTAAACAGACTAATTGTAATAATTTATAAACATTTTAATATATTCATGCAAGTCGCTGTAGTTGTTAAAGAATAAGATTTTATATTCATGGCATTGTGACGATACTGTGTGTTTGTATTGATATTGACCAAATACGTTTGAATAGGAATTTCTGCCTGTACTGATATATCCTTCTGACGATGGTCTCCCAGACCGAAACATGTCAAGGATGAAAGATTAAAAAGGAAAGAAAGAAAAAACGTTTTATCAGTCACACTGGACGGAGTTGGTTAACCTTTTTGTAATACTGCTAGTGTGGTGGACCAGGATGAACTAAACCTCTATTGCTATTACTTCGTCCTTCTTAAAGCCCAGTACTTCCTTGCGACTTTGTTTTCAAGTACATATGAAAGGCTAATAATGAAGTCCAAAATGTATCCCTTCACCTCCCGATAACATGTACGACCACCCTTAGGCGATACTGTACATTCTATCCCTTCAGCATCCACCATAATTCCTGATACCAAAGAGACCACTGGGAAGACCAAGACGTAGGTGGGTGGACAATATTAAAATGGGTCTTAGAGAGATAGGATGGAATGGAATGGATTCGATTGATCTGGCTCAGGATATGGACCAGTGGAGGGCTCTTGTGAACACAGTAATAAACATTCGGGTTCCATAAAATGCTGGGAAATTCTTGAGTAGCTGCAGAATTGGCGGCTCCTCCAGAAGGGCTCAGTTCCATGAGTAAGTAAGTAAGACATCGAAATTTTCGCTTTTGCCTTGCAGAATCTGTGGCCGGACATATAAATGTTCGAAAACCACAACGGTGAGTAGTCCTACCCTTAACTCTGTGGTACTTCCGACAGTAGAATGAGCCAGCAGCATACTAAGAGCTACATCTTCTGAGTATAACGCCATGTAGTCCATTCAAGGTCAACCGATGTTTCGGATGAATAAACAGAGCTCTGCTTGCTTGCTACCTGCTTTACATTGATTTCTTGCTTTGCTTACTCTTCGACTATGAAAATGGTGTGATGTTCCTCCGAAACATCGGATAACTTTCAACGGACTACACGGTGTTACATACCAGAAGAAAGAACTCTTTACAGCTACCGCTGTGAAGCCCCCAGGTCCTACAACACAACATACGCTGTATATCGCCTGTACAACTGGAACAAGGCATCTGTGAGCCTGGGTTATGTGAGAGGAAGGAAGTATTTGGAGGAAAGATGTGACTGCAAAAGCTTAAAAGCCGCGACTTCGCGTCCGGTGTGTATCTTCTGCTGCAGTAGCGCAACACGGTAGGTTAACTGATCCGTAATAATAAGCCTAAATACCTACTAAAAACACTTTTCCACGTTGAAATGTATAACACTGGACACAAAGCAAGAACACCAGTTTCACTGCTGTCGTTTGTTGCTCGGTTAGTGTGAGGGAAAGGCTGTCTCTAGCACCAGCCCTGAAGCCCTGGACCTAACGGTCTCCCAGGTTCACAGGTTTCAGCGCTGACTGTACACAAGCTTAGCTTGAAAGTTGTTGTTTTAACGATATGCTTAAACAAGCACAAAACTAGCCTTCATTTTTATAACGGGCAATTCGTACAAGAAACAGAAGGAAGTAGACTGTGACATCGTAAAAACATGTAAAAATTTTTCAATGTTCTTAAGAAGAAACGTTATAGTGACGGGTAAGTATGGACGTGCTTCAGAACAACAATGATACGGAAAATTGATGGAACGTGAACAAAGATATTCAGCTTGCAAGAACCAATGCGATCTTGGGGAAAGTCCGAGTCACTGTTTAGTATCACACCTCTCACTGCCTTGCCCGAATTACGCGGTAAAATGCACAGCTTTGGATTCACGGTGAGGGCAAAACAAATAAGTTTAAATCAGCTTGTCCGAAAAAGTAGCAGTAAAAAAATAAGTTGTATCGAACTGCGTGATATAGCGTTTAACATTCCTTCTTCGGTCTACGCTACAGAAACACATTCCTAGCATATTCGATCCTTTTCTCCGTCGCCCCGAACAAATATCCTTCGACGCTACATGCCTGTATAAGCAAGGCCGGCCGTGCCATAGCTCAGGCGGTTAGTCACTGGCTTCCCACCGCGGCGGCCAGGGTTCGAGCCTAGCTCAGGTCATCTGGGATTTTTGGTGAACAAAGTGGCACTGGGACAGGTTTTCTCCGATTACTTCGGTTTCTCCTGCCAAATCTCATTCCACTGACTGCTCCACATTCATCATCTATCACCCGTGCTAGTACAATTGGCCAATGAGTTGACGCAGTAACGAGTGGACTGTCTCACCCCACCCAAATAAAAAAAAAGACGACAGGCAAGGCCTGCTGTCATCCGTATCTTTTCAAACTCGTCATTCGAGATCACCGTGTTATTTGATGCTGTGGGAACTATGGCAGAGTCTTCACAAAGGAAACAGAACCGTTTCATGTCTGCAAATCGCGTCAGTATCAATTTATTGTAAAATAAAATATTTCCAGTTCAATTCCTATTATAAGTCGAGTTAATTTGGGTATACTAGCGGTAGGCAGTGACGTTCAGTGAGGTTAACAAATGCTGGGACCAGACAATACCAGAAGTAAGTCCAATGGGTGTTTAAAAGTAAAGTTGTCGCTGTGTTTAAGTAATTAAGCACTACGCCATGAAGGCGTATGGGGTAGTGCATGTACAGACCCACGTTTTCATGACCTCAGCACCAGTTTGAGATGAGTGGTCAGATTCACGCCTCGGCGGCTTTACCCCAGGGGAAAGAATCTTCCGTACCCATTCCACAGGAGACTGGTTGGGCCCCAGAGCCGCTCTGGACGACATGGAGAAGTAAAAATTCTTGCCCCCACCGGGACCCGGACGCCAACCCCTTGGTCTTCCAGTCCGTAGCAAGTCGCTATACCGACTGCGCTATCCCGGCTCCCCAATGGGTGTGTCCGCTACTAAAAATAAAAACATGCACGCAGCAATTACTCTGAACAAATATGGAGAAAACGCGATATAAATCATAGAGTAACCACAGTCCCAGTAATTAATAACAATTAACCAAATGACGCTACTGAAGGTCATTGAGTGCCCTTCTGGTAGCGTATCTCCTACTGACCTACAAGAAGTTCCAACTACATTTTCATAAACCGAGTGCGAAAATTGACCAGACATTATATCAGTTCATCTTCCTAACATTCTTACACTTGTTTTGCCAAACTTGGGACTAGATTTTCATGCTCCGACCGCTTCACCACGGGACCATCTCAGATGCCCACTGCATTGCAAGCTTTGTGGGACTTCGACCCGGGGTGAAGGTGGTGACGAAGAAGTAATTGGTATCGCTGCCGGGAATGGAATCCCGGTCATCCAGTCCGTACTCACTTCACTTACTGACCTATTCAGGGCTCAGACTATCTTATTATAAAGCTATCCCTGTAACAGGCCGTGAAGGCCCATAGGGCTGTGAGACGTTGAGGGTCCCCACATTATCTAGACAATCGGCTCAGAGATGGCGGTAAGGTTGTCAGCCTTACGCGCCGGCCGCGTTTTACTCCCCAGGAAAATTATTTAATTAGTTCTTGGTACTCGCTTCTGTTAGAGGCTGAGTCGACCCCAGGATCATAGTGCGGCTGGAAGGATTAGGTCAATTGAAAAAAAATGACCTCATCGGGACTTGAACCCGCGACCTTTCGGCTTGTAGCATAGCCCCTCAACCAACTATAGCAATCATAAAAATATAACTTTTATTTAAGATAGTCGGCAATAAAAATAAAAATGGATTTCTGTCTTGTTTTTATCACGCTGTACATTTATTCAAGTTGTGTTTTAAATAAAAACAGGACGATGGATAAGGTCCAGGAACATGTTTGTATGCAGTAACAACAGCTGACATCCGAAACAGGAAATTGAGGTTGCCCTCGGTTAGTGACTTTTGAGACATCCTGTTTACATAGCCAGAGACCGCCATGTTTCGCACTGGTGGCAATAAAGTTGTGCAGCAATGCGACGCCATGCATGATCACAGTTCATCTTCTGAAGCATCGTACTGAGACCGACAGCCTCTTTGATCATTTAACCCAGTCGTTCACAGCGCCAAATTTCACTTGCGACAAGACAATCACAAAGAACTTCAGTAAAAGACGTGACACTCTGTACCATTATTAACACTACGCTCGACCCATTATTCAGTTCTAATGAGAAGTGAAGGGCACCTGAACTCCAAGTCCGGAGGAGAAAATAAAGGGAGGAAGGAAGAGATGAAAGATAATTAAGATGTAGACTAGGAACTAAAAAATCGATTTTACGTTATATAATTACGTCATTACCAGGGTCCGGATTTTGATGACATGTCATCCTTTTTTCCTTATATCCTATGCGATACCCTTAAATATATAAATCTCGGATATGAGCTGTTGGTTACAGAAATGCAAATTTTATAGGTAATTTTTTGTCATTTTTCGACATTTTTAGGTTTAAGGTCATTTTTCATTTTGGGGATATTTTTTTGGTAAATTTTTGGACTTTTAAGGGTATTTCTTGTCGTTTTTGGCCATTTTGGGGAATTTTTCTTCATATGTTTTCTGAAATGTGAATAACATGGAAGCGAAATGTTCTTTCTTTTCTCCTTTAAGTCATTTTTCTGGATTTTTTCGGTCATTTTTTGAATATTTTCAGGTCACCAAAATCCTGGGCCTGCGTATTACATTTTTGGGTCATAATTTAGGTCATTTTTCTGGATTTTTTCAGTCATTTTTTAAATATTTTCAGGTCATAAAAATCCGGGTCCTGGTCATTACACTGCAGACGTATATACAGTCGCAACATATGTGAAGGTGGTAAGGGTGAAAAGTGAATGAATCTGAAAACACATACAGGAATCAACGCTCATATGATCAGTAAAGAAAAGAAGCCCTTTGTCGAACGGCTGCTTTCCATCCTGTTTACAGAAACTGTCCAATTGCAGAGCTTGCGCATTACGAAGAGGTGACACCGTCATTAACAGTGACATAAGGTAAAGCTGTCCCTGTGCTTAATTAATTAAGCACCTTTCCATGTATTTGTATGGTGAACTGGACTCCACAATTTTTTTACCTCGGCACTATATGGAGGTGAGTGATCAGCTTCACGTTCCTACCGCTTTACTCCTGGGGATACAGCTTCATATGCCGATTGTATAGGAGAAAGAGTGGGCCCCAGAGTCGTCTGTACGCTGCTGGGAATTGAAACCAGGCTGCCGGACCCGTCGCTGTACCGACTAGCGAGGTCGCAATGAAAGAAGGCGGTAGTGACCTAGATGAAATACTATCTCGGTATTCATGGAAGCATTTGGTAAAATCATTCCAGCCGGGATTGGAACCCGATCGAGATTCAAACTGAACAGAAGCCAGGAGAGACACTAGAACACCATCGTGTTCAGTGCTCGGGAACGGTGCATAACGGCCGTGGATTGGAATGAGCGATCTTCAGCAAATTGGAGGTAGGGCTCTACAAGGGGTTACTGCTTCAGATCCGTAGTGTAGGGTCGAACTTTCTTAAACTTACAGTTTGAATCTCATGTGGTTTTTACGTCAATTTTCTTCTCATAGCCGTTTTTATTAACCCCAAAGCTAGAACGCTAGCCCAAAGAACTCAAACAAAACACATTACTACTGTGTGGAAGTGACCGACGGGTATGGTTCTTTCTTAATTGCCCAGTTTGTATTGACTGACACGGCTGACAAGGCAGCTTCAGCGTGAAGGAAGCCCTACCCAGGGAACGCAGGCCAATACTGAGATGAGACACAATCAGCACAGTCAGATCGCAGTTGACAATAACCAGCAACTTACAAGCTCAAATCCGCTACTTTTTCTACGCTCGCATCGGTGCACCGTCGTCTAGTTGAACTGAAAGACACACAACGTTCCTGTCGGGGATAGAAGTCTGTCTATCCATCTAAAGCCCGTCACTTTACTTATGTACACGTAATTCTTGTGACATAATCATGAGTAACAAAGCGGAGTCCTGACTTTCAATTAAAATTTTGTATTTACCATAGAATGAGTAGGCTGCTATATGACGTCATGAATTCAGTCATTCGAAAGAAAACATCAAACGTGAGTCACCCGTAGAGCAGTCGGTAGGATGACTGGCTACGGGCTGGACGGACAAGAGATCAGGGATCGAGTCCCGGTAGGGACAAGATTGTTTTCCTCTCCACGTCGTCANCTACGGGCTGGACGGACAAGAGATCAGGGATCGAGTCCCGGTAGGGTCCAGACCGATTCTAGGGTCCACTCAGCCTCCTATCCAAAAGTAACCCGGGGCTCTTTCGTCTTGGGTATAGCGGCAAAGGCGTGAAGCTGGCCATTCACTTCCAACTAGTGCCGAGGTCAAGAATACGTGGATCTATACCTCTATTCCCCCGTGCGTCTTCACGGAGTAGTGCTTAATTAGTTAACCACAGGGACTTTATATCCGTGTTATAAGAGAAGTGCTCTGCGGTCTGACTACGGTAAGGTCACTTTCCACAGGTTCACACAAGGCTAATTATGAAACGCAATTTTGCACTTTCCATGTTATGGCATTGAAACCGGATGATTCTAAGTATGTGGACATATCAGCAAAATGACAATTCTCCTGCGTTAACAAATTGTAATTCTGTACGTTTCTGAAGTTTGAGGTTCTCATTGCGTCACACACCAGAAGATAGCAATATTCTTCGCGAGGTTAACTTACTTTCTAGGAAATAAACGAAAAAAAAAAGGTCTTTATGCAAAAGAAAAGCAAGCAAAGAAAGAGTTACACGTCGGCCAGTTCCCGATATTTAATCGAATGACCTTCTCAGCGCCATACAAGCTCGATGTAATTTGTATAATCACATTGTTCTGCTCCAGAAAGCCAAGAGATCGAGATAGCTCACTCACTACAGTAACTAGACCACGTGATAGACGACGGGGATTCGTACTTCGATTACCGACACGAACAGATATTTCTCTTCTTTCCACAGCGCACAGATCGGTTCTGGGGGCTAACCCAACCTCCTATCCAATGCATACCGGGGGCTCTTCCACAGAAAGTAAAGCGACCGGGATTGACCACTCACCTCCACCTAGTGCTAAGGTTCAGAATGTGCGGAGCTATTCCTCCACACCTCTATGTGTTTTCATAGCTTTGTGGTTAATCAAGTAAGGTGTGGTTAAGTTGTCCCTGTGCTTAACTAATTAAGCACTACGCCATGAAGACGTGTGAGGGAGTGGATGTATAAATCCACGTTTTTTGGACCTCGGCACAAGTTAATGTGAGTGGTCAGCTTCATGCCCCGGCCGCATTACCCCCGATACCAATTGAATAGGAGGCTGGGTGAGCCCCAGACCTAGCCTGGAAGACATGGAGAAGAGAAAATTCTTGATCCTACCGGGACTCGAATTACAACCCCTCAGTCGTCCAGCCCGTAGCTAGTTGCTATACCGACTGAGCTATCCCGGTTCCTCGTTAATCGAGTACAAGGATAAATTTACCTTTACCTTGCCAACAAGTTGAACTTCTTAGCAAGATAAGGCGGCCCATAACGTAAATAAAAAACATCCTCCATAGAAACGCAATTTCATTTAAAGTCGCAAAGAACTTAACAGCAGTCGTAAGAAAGAAGTATTTTAAACTAATGGGGGTTTACATCACACGACCTAGGGGTGGAGGGTGAAATATGTCACGCACCTAAGTCTTATCTCTGGAACGAAAGTAAACCAGCGAGCCATTTATCGAAGTTACTTTGCAAACAGATTTTCCAGCAACTACAAAGAAAATAAACAGTGCTTTTAAAGATAAGTGTGTCGGACTGGGGGAAACTTGTGAAGCCAGCTTCGCGCTTTCCTCATACACATATATACCACCAATCACAGGTTTGTTCACAAGATTCTTTTGGTGTGCCCATGTCGTCTATTGCCCACAAGGATGAATGTTATCATTACAATTCAATGGATAACATTCAGTAATGACTGAGTGAGTCACGTCTCCAGACGCGCTGCGGGCCAAGGATCATATCCCGGCATATGTACTGGAACATGTATCTTTGCCATCAGGTCCAGAACTGCTGTGATCAGCGTGTGGCCTTCTAAATCGCGTGTTCAGAGAGAATATTTTTAAGTACGTCACGACATGGCCATTTTCTTTTTCCGGCGAGGCCAAAACAAAACTCTACGTTGCACGGAATTCGAGTCTTTGTGCCAAGTCTAAACCGAAGGAACGTGTACCCAGAGCGGGCACCAAGTCGCACATCATAAATATTTGAGAGGGAATTATTGGAACACAGAAAAACAAGTTACTTTACTGCGCAGAATCAGAGGTTCTCACAGCGCTGCTTACGCAGGGTTCTGTCTTCTGGGATATAAAAAAGTAAAGTAAAGCTATCTCTGTAACAGGCCGTGAAGGCCCATAGGGTTGTGAGACGTTGAGGGTCCCACAGTATCTGGACAATCAGCTCAAAGATGGCGGTAAGGTTGTCAGCTTTACGCGCCGGCCACGCTTTACTCCCCAGGAGAATTATTTAATTAATTCCTGGTACTCATTTCTGTTAGAGACTAAGTCGACCCGAGGGCCATAGTGCGGCTGAAAGGATTAGGTCAACCGAAAAAATCCAATGACCTCATCGGGTCTTGAACCCGCGACCTTCCGGCTTGTAGCATAGTGCCCCAACCAACTACGCTACCGCGTGCCCCCATTCTTGGATATAACGTCGTGTATTTCGTTGAAAGTCAAGAGACGTTTCGGAGGAACATATCGCCTCTATCTTCAGGTTTCAAGAATACGTCAAACAAGAAACCAGTGTGAAGCAGGTAGCAAGCACATGTGAAGAAAAAGCAAAGCAAGAAACCACCATGTAACAGGCAGAAAGCAGACCTGAAGATGGAGGCGACATGTTCCTCTGAGACGTCGGTTGAATTTCAACGGGTTACATGGCGTTATATCAGAAAAGTTCTCCAAAATACTTTGTTCCTCATTGAACTTATAAAAATGTAGAGGTAGAATTGTCCCCGTGCTCAGTTACGTAAACACAACAACATGAAAACGTATGGGGGAGTGGAAGTATAGCTCCATCTTAGCACTAGATGGAGATTAGTCAACTTGAAGCCCCTGCCGCTTTACCCCAGGTGAAACTGTTTCCGGTATCCACTGGATAAAAGCCTGGGTGGGCTCCAGTGCCGGTCATGAAGCTATGCAGAAAAAAGCTTCACCCTGCCCGGAACCGAAAACAGGCCGTCTGGCCCGTAGCCCGTTGCCATATAGACCCTTCATTTAACTTAAACCATTCCATTTTGCACTGTGTAAACCTGTGTTTCACAGTCCAGCCTGAGTTCACTGATGATGCTAAGCTTGTGATACTCAAAACGACGGGGTCGCTGTTCTTGTAATATTCGCAAATATTAAAATTCCCTAATTAACCATAATCTTGATCCCGGATTCTTAGACTGCTTATTGATAAATCTCATTTATCTACGCTGAACCAAGAACTGGAGATTTCCTTCCACAAGCATAAATGTTTAAGACTTTTGAAGTTTTCAAGGATATCAAATTTATGATGTGGTTTTCTGCGTTGTGATATCGTATAGTCTGAGTATCCCCATAGTATCTGAGTATCAAACACAGCTTCAGTAAATAAACCCACAGAATTAGAAGATACACGTCTACTGAACTGAAGCGAACTAGACACTAAGTGACAAGTCAGAACTTCAAGGAAATATCTGGCCTCACAAACTCCCAACTTCTTTCTGCAGTACAGCGAAAACATTGGCCTCTTCAGGAGATCCATGTCTCTTGGGATCGAAACCTGCAGACGAATAGCGAGCCGGAAACGGAACTTCTATTCTTTGCGGGCTCAAAAAAAGTTCGGAACAAATGTCAATATTCAACCGGAGAAATCGTTCTATACATAATCCGAATCCATAGGTAGTACATTCTATAAAAGCTGTAACACATGCAATATGGTTATAGAAATGCAGGGCCCATTAAGACCTGTACTGTCATTTCATAATAACTGTTGTAGATCTATTATTATTGTATATTTCAAAATAAATATATAAACATATTTTCGTCATGAATAAAATGGCGACTCATATTTACTTTCAATTAACAGGGATAATTCTGTTTATTTTGTGGTGTTGGCTATAAAGAAGTATAAAACATGGAATGAGAAAGGTAACTTCATTTTTAATGAAGAATCGAGAAGGCAAATGGCGACCAGGAGACCAAGCAAGATCATTACAACATACAGTTCATCCAGTACCTAAACTCTAAGCCACGCGGACGTACACGAAGAACAAAGATCCACTTATTCTAGGCCTTTTTTTTAATGTTAGTGGGGTGGGACTAAGTCCCTTGTACTGCGGCCACTTCTGGCCTATTGTACCAGCCCCAGATGATACGTGAGGGTGATTGTGGAGCAATTGGTGGAATGGAGATTGGCAGGGGAAACCGAAGTACTCGGAGAAAACCTGCCCCAGCGCCACCACAATTCCCACTTCACCAGACCCGGAATCGAACATGGGCCGCCGCGGTGGGAAGCCAGCGACTAACCGCTTGAGCTACGGCGCGGCCTATTCTAGGCCTTACAAATATTTATTAAGTAAGAGCTATGTGTCCTTTAACTCATTTAAGCCACTGAGTCCTTATGCCAATTTTGTGAACCAGATTTTATGTACGTGGTGGCCCAAAATTGGAGCTTAATTTATATGGGTGATAGACTCGCCCCTTTGTAAGTACATGCCAAGTTTCTGATAGAGAAGTGAGCTCTCAGCACTACTGTACCCAACCGGGGAGATGATATCGCAAGTGGACATTACACTTAGTTTATTGGTGAGTCGCGTGTTTTTCAAGTCTGCTCCCGACAGGCCAGGTGCACGGGATATATTTCGTATCACAGGTCTCGCCCATGAGATCCGAATCAGCATCACTGTCGCTGCATGGATACATATCAAACCAACCAACCCTCCCTTCATCATGCCCCGTCTTCGCAATTTGGCTCCATCTTCCATAGACTTCGTAGCAAAAGCGCTGCACAAAATTATCTCATAAAACAAACTCCGTGATTTTAGTTCGCAAACTAACTATAGCGACCGAGCCACCGCAGCTTGTCGGCGAAGTTTAGTGCCAACTTTTGCGGATAGAGTTGTCGCGTGGTCAGCGCAACGAATCCCCACGACCGTTAATTTCGGTGTTCCAGACCGGAGCCGCTATTTCCTTGAAACAGCTCCTCAATTATCATCACGAGGTTGAGTGGACCCCGTTCCAGACCCACTCAGAACAAAATCTGGTAGCGTCGGGAATCGAACCCGGATCTCTGGATCTGTAGCCAGGAACTGTGACCACTGGACAATAGAGGCGGGCAACTCATACATAAACCTTAAAATCAAGACACACAAAACGATAATTCTGACACTTATAGGATAAACGTGTGAATCGTAGTCTCTTATTTTGAGGGGAGAACACACATCACACGTGCTTGCAAATAAAATGTTTGGAAATTATACTATAAAGACCTAAAAAGGGTGCAGTGAGCAATTCATGATATCACATAATAAGTAACTTCGTGATGTGTAGGCCGCGTCATAGCTCAAGCGGTTAGACGCTGGGTTCGATCCCGGGTCTGGTCAAGTGGGATTTGTGGTGGACAAAGTGGCGCTGGGGCGGGTTTTCTCCGAGTGCTTTGGTTTCCCCTGCCAATCTTCATTCCACCAAATTCTACATCATCATAATCACCCGGGGCAGGCTACAGTAGGCCAATCAGTGGCCGCCGTGCTGAGTGGACCCAGTTGGACTCCATCCACCACTAAGCGAATTAAAAAACTTCGTGATGTAACGTTACATACTATAGTGAAATCTAAGATGTTACGATCAGCTGATACGTCCACTTACAGACCAAAGTGATTGGCGAATAATATTAAAATGTATCTAAAGTAGACGGAAAGTGGATGGAACTAGCTCAGAACCATGCATAATAAAGTGCTTTGGTACTTATGAGTGTTAAACCTTCGTGTTCTGCTACCGGAGCATGTCATAAAGAAAATGAAAGCAAAGCAGTAAGGCCGATCAGACTATTTACCCTTGCATTACTTATGTTAATGTAAAATAATCCTGAAGCTATATTTTGTTTTCCTGCTTTCCATGATTGCCTTGCTGATCACCTCAGCAGTGATGTTTCGAATAGGAAATAGAGAGTTTCCGCGATAAGTGTCACTCTAAAAATATGCAAGTTACTTCGTTGATGTACTTTCTGTCTAAGACGTATAGAAAACACCATAATAGTCGCATGAAATTCATAAACTCTACAGAATATCGATTCTGGACATTTGCATCAGCACACAATTCAGACTCGACACGCAAATGACACGGCCTTAGATATTTTTAATTTGATAATAATGAACCGTTGCCGGTCACAGTGGCGGCGCGGTCTAAGGCATGAACCGTTTTCGCCCACTCAAACACTGGGATCGTGGGTTCGCATCCAACTAGAGGCATTAATGTGCGTTTATTTTGTGTTTGTGGTGTCCTGTGTGTGCAGGTAACAGCCTTGTGACGGGCTTATCCCCAGTCAAAGGAGTCTTACGGACTGTGTAAAACATCAAGAAATTGAAAAGCGGCCGAGGACTAACAAAAGAGCTGTAGAGACAGATATATAAGGATGAACCGTTTATAGACGCGTGTGAAATTTGGATCGGAGGATTATAAATGTATACTAGTATATGTCTCACTGAGTAACTAATTCCCCGGAGATGAATACTTCTAGAGAAGTCTCCAGTCACTCAGTTACTCAACAATTTTACAATATTTTATGGAACCCAACGGTTCACTTCCGTGTTCACAAGCCTTCCACTGGTCCCTATCCACAGCCAGATCAATCCAGTCCATACCATCCCATCCTGTTCGTCTAAGATGATGTACATACTTACTTACTCATGGAACTGACCATTTCTTGAGGAGCCGGCAATTCTGCAGCTACTCAAGAATTTCCCAGCATTTTATGGAACCCGAAGTTTCATTACCGTATTCACAAGAGCCCTCCACTGGTCCCTGTCCTGAGTCAGATCCAATCCATACCATCCCATTCTATTAAGATCCATTTTAATATTGTCCACCCACCTACGCCTTGATCTTCCCAGTGGTTTCTTTCCTTCTGGCTTACCCATCAATATCCTATATATGCACTCCGCTTCTCCCCCATTCGTGCTACGTTCCCTGACTTGATAATTCTAATTATACTTGGAGAAGAATACAAGTACAAGTACATAGGTGTACGTATTTTATGTGATACTTTCTGCACTAAAAAGTAGCAACACGATAATCATTTGATACAAAAGATTTCCAAGTTTCATCACAGGCTGGCACGAAGAGCGTGCTCAATCTCGCTAACTGCTGAGGTTAGCGCGATGACTGGACTACGTGGGGCCACTAGCAGAAACATGCAACTCCAATGTAATGAACATTTTACAGAGAAGTAGCCCAACTTTGTACAAGAGAAATCTCATGAACAGGTCTCGATGCACTTTGTGTGAGAAATGTTCACTATATGGATAAGTAAAGTGACTGCGTACGAAATTGTACAGCAGGTAAAGTTGTCCCCGTGCAAAATTAATTAAGCACTATATCATGAAGACATACGGGGTAGTGTAGGTATAACTCCAATTTTCTCGACCTCGGTAATAGATGAATTAATTAAAAGTGTAAACTTGTATGTCACTGTGTCAATTAGGTCTCATACTTGCCAGAAAAGCAACATACTGTCACGTGATTTGTTTATTATAGTCGGGGTTTGGATTGGTAATTGGATTTATTGAGCAATTACATAACGTAACTACAAATAACTACGACACTCTCACTGAGTTACACACTCGAAAAATCACTTCAATTATAGCACACATAAAGTCTTTTCAATTTGCTACGTCTTCACCAGTCGTTGCTTGTTGACGGATCCCAACAATACCCTCACGTTCTCACCGGCTGGCGACTGTCTTACAACTATTCCTGCTCTTATAACTGCCATCTCAAGATTCTCCTCTGATGGTACCTGGCCCCCGTTATATAGTCTCTGCACGAACCGCACAGAGAACATCGCTTTTCAACAGCGTGCGTGTGTTGTGGCAATTACCTAGCCTTTGTTTACAGAGCCACTACTTTGCAACGGCCATTGTTTAGTTGTTTGTTTCTAGGTCGTTGCCTAGCAGCGGTTGTACACAATATATTCTCTTTATTTTCTTTGTTACATCATAGAGGAATCGAAAACAGCTCAGACGAAAGTAACACATAAATATTTTATGTAATGTTAATATTTTCCATACTAGAAACCGACTGTTTTACAGATTTAATATTAAACTTAATTTGGACGAAAATAACGTTGATAAATGTACTCAGGCTTACTTCTCAAGCGAAAGGCATAATCCTCAACATGACGGCCCGTCTGGCAGGAACTTGTACAAACAACTCTAGTTTACGTGCCTCTACACCAAACTGCAATCCTCTAGATTAGTACACAGCTCCGTCCAGACGGCCTGCAATCTGCCAATTGTAACATGATGGAATGTCTGGGGCTGTGATTCATCATACATCTGTCCACTGCAGACGTTGGTGTTTCATGTGTTTACAAAAGTTCTTCAGGCAATAAATTGGCCAGAAAGCATAGTTCGGTTTCAAGATTTGTTGAGTATCAATAGGGCCCGAACAATGCGATTTCCTCTTTATGTCTCAAATATCAGTGACCATGTTAACTTTTAGAGCATACAGACAAACGTGTCTTGATAAATATCTCACCCATGTGCTTATAGCTCCATTATTCCAGATTATTAAGTGTCCAGATATAATTTTATTTCCACAGAATCTAAAAAGCTTATACAGTGTTTGGACAAAATAATGGAAACACTACAGATACTGTACACAACAAACTCCGTGGTTTTAGTCCGCAAGGAAACTATAACGACCGAGCGACCGCCGCTTGTCGGCGAAGTTAGTGCCAACTTCAGCGGATAGAGAGTGTTCCGTGGTGAGGACAACGAATCTCCATAGCCATTAAACTCGGTTTTCTAGACCGGAGCCGCTATTTCCTTGAAATAGCTGCTCAATTATCCTCACGAGGCTGAGTGGACCCCGTTCAAGAGCCACTACTTCTCAGAAAACCTGGTAGCGTCGGGAATCGAACCCGGGACCTCTGGCTCTGTAGCCAGCAACTCTGACCACTAGACCACACAGGCGGTCACAGATACGGTACACATTTTTTTTAATAATATGGTGCCGGACCACCTTTTGCCCTCAATACAGTTGCAGTTCTTTTTGGAATGGACTCGTACGAGTTTTGAACAGTCTTCAGCGGAATTTTATACCATTCTTCTTGAAGAACATCTTCGAGTTGCTTTAGAAATGTTGGAGGCGGGAATCTGTTCCTCGCTCTAGTCTCAAAAACTGACCATAGTGGTTCAATGATGTTCAAATATGGTGACTGTGCTGGCCAGGGATACTTTTAGTGTAACTTCGACAGCGATTGCTTCCCTACGAATTTCATTGCTATCGAGACACATAAGACCGTTCTCCTTTCAGAAATATGCCTAAAAATTAACAGGCGCCAGGAAGCAAACAGACGGGCCTGTTAAGAGCCAAGTCACTGACATGAGGACGAAAACCACCGAGGCAAGCCGTACAGCATACAGCTGGAACACTCTCAGGCTGATTTTGTTTAAACACAGGGCCTTCTAAACTGTTTGTTAAGATAATTTACACATATCTCCCACCCCATTATGTGGATGAATCAGACAGCAGCTGAGAGCTGACAGTAAGTAGGGGAGTTCTCGCTGATCAGTGCAGGGTCCCTTATTTGTCAGTACTGAGAAGAAGTACTTGATAGCTGAAGTTCGATTCCTGACTGGAGCAACTACTTATTCTGCACCAGGCGTCTATTAAATAGGTCTTGTCTAGCTGTCTGAAGGAACAGATAAGCAAAATATTATTCCCATATGACAACACTGTCCGCGCCTTGGTTCTGCGGTTGAGAGTGGCCTCGTTCCATGTGGGTTTTCCGGTAAATTCCACGTCTTTTTTCTGCTGCTTGGTGTTGGGTAATGATTCAGCATGTCCTGTTTGATATAGAAGTGACCGCTAACTTCCGTGTTGTTCCAGAAAACAATTTAGTCTAAATTTTAGATTCGGCCGGAATGGCGCAGTAGGTATGGCCACTGGCTTCGGGCTAGGCGACCGAGAGGTCGGGGTTCGAGTCCCAGCGGAGCAAAAATTTTGTCTTCTAAAAGTCGTCCAGAATAGACCTTGGGTCCACTCACCCTCCTATCCAATGGGTACTAGGGGTTATTTCACAAGAGGTAAAGTGGCAGGGGCGTGAAGCTGACCACTCACCTCCAACTCTTGCCGAGATCAAGAAAACGTGGGTGTATATATCCACTCCCCCCCCCACGCCTTCATAGCGTACTGCTTATTTAGTTAAGCGCAGGGACAACTTAAAGTGTGACTAGGTGTTTACGGAAGTTCAGAGCGAAGGGGTGTGTGTATTGCAAGTACGACCTTTAAGGCTTCCAATTTATTAAAGGAGTCCTGAGATATGAGGTTTTTATGGCTGTGAATATGAAGATTGCCGCCTTCTGGGTGTGACTTTTCTACCCTGAAGATGTAGGTAGCATGTTCCTCTGAAATTCCAGTAAGCATCGAAAAGATTACACGGCGTCACATCCCAAAAGACGGTACTGTACGCCGAAGAAAACGTCCGGTTCAATTCAATGTTATGTAAAATATTGGTTAAAGCTGTGATAAATCGTGTCCAGTATTGACACATGAGCGTGGACATGCGACAGGACCTGCAGGGTGCCAGACAGAAATACAGGCACTGCAGGTATGGGACCTGGACCTATGTAAGAAACGTAAAGTCTGCAATTGGCCTCCAGCTATCGAACGCCGAGATCGAGAGGGTGCCAATCCTTCTCTGTATTCGGAAAGTCCCGTGTTCAAATATCGGCCAGAAGACCGGCTATCCTGAGGTTCATCGTAATTTTCCGCCAGAAAAGTTCCGGGACAGTATTTGGAAATAGGCCACGACCGCTTTCTTCTGAATCTTTTCCGATCATTAGGTTTGTTCCCTAGCCATCGTACCATTCAGCGCTACACAGTCTGAGCTACTGACAGTGTCCTTACATAACACACAAACAAATATAATATAACTGAAGAGGTCACTATACAAGTGTCCAAGGAGGAAAGGTCAGTATTCTGGTAGGTCATATTATCAGTCATTCTAAGCAAAAAACCGTATATGTGCATGTGTACTATTCAGAACAGCTTCAGCTACAGATCTAGAAGGCCCGGTTCCATTCCCGGTGCTAACACATTTTCTGAGAAGTAGTGGGTCTGGAACGGGGTCCACTCAGCCTCGTGAGGATAATTTAGAGCTATTTCAAGGAAATATCGGTTCCGGTCTAGAAAACCGAGATTACCAGCCGTGGGGATTCGTTGCGCTGGCCACGCGACGTCTATCCGCTAAAGTTGGCACTAACTTCGCCGACAAGCGGCGGTCGCTCGGCTGGTATAGTTAGCTTGCGGACTAAACCCACAGAGTTTGTTTGTCTATTTGAAATTATGTCCTTATTTCGGAAAATCGGCATTATATGATTATATAATATGGGGTAAAATAGCTGTTTTGCAATCTTATTTTGCAGTGCCTTTGAAAGTGAACATTATGAATTAAACAACATCAACACATAAAATGATCTTCAAAGCAAAGACAGAAGCTGGAGGCTTGCTGTCTATATATGCACAGTTCAAAACGACAGCTGTTCTCTGTTCGCTATACAACGACTGTTCTGGAGACACCAGGACCAGAGCTGAACTGAGAGATGGGAGACAGGACAAGGGGAGCTCTGATTCGTTATGTCTGCTGCAGCAAACACGAGTACTCAACAAGACAAACAAATTAACCTATAAGTTTGGAATCTTGCAGTTGGTCAGCGGCTCTGTTCTGAAACGTCACTGGTTTCCTTTTTTCACATCGCCTGATTTATCGCATTCATCTATTTAACTTGCCTCTTTCCATTTTCTCCCAAAGACAAATTTAGCTCGCGTCAAAATACACATGACCGTAAAAAAACACTTTCAACCCTTCCATTGTTACGGAAGCCAATATGCCCCACCCCTCAGCAACGGTTCGAAGGAGGAAAGACGAAAGGGACTACAGGAAGGTAGGAACTGGCGGGAAGTGTCAGGATTTTTATTTTTTCTATATTTCATACGGAAAAGCTAACCCAAACAGACAGCGCAGCACTCTAACAACGCAGTACAGACACATTTCAGTTTCTCTTGACAACATAATCTCAAAGCTTCAAATTATCTCCATGTTGTTACTTCACAGCATACAAAAGAAGTCCGTACAAATCATTCGATATGTTTATAAACTATAATCATATAAAATTATGTTCCGGGATAGCTCAATCGGCATCGTGATGTTCTACGCGCTGGACAGTGGTTCGATTCCGGGCAGGGGCAAGATTTTTCTCTTCTCCATAGCGTCTAGACCGACCTTGAGGCCCACCAAGCCAAAGGGTATCGGAAGTTCTTTCCCTGGGGGTGGAGCAGCCGGGGCGTGAAGCTGACCACTCACTTCCATCTAGTGTCGAGTTCAGCAATTGTTCAGTTATACCTCCACTCCCCCATATGCTTTCATGGCAAAGTATTTAATTAATTAGGCACAGGTTCAACTTTTCCATAAAATGTCGCATGCTCCGCTATAAAGGTCTTGTAAAATCGAGAGTAAATTTTACATTTACCGCCTGCAACACAATTCTGACAAAAAAAAAAGCTCGATCATTAAATAATTCGAAACTATACATTAAATACGCTCGTCCCAAAGTGCTGCACGGTGGCTAAGAAGTTGACAACAGAACTTTTGCTACCTGCTTCTCTCTAACAGTACCTTAGAGCTATCAATCATACCCTCAAACTTTCAAGATCACAGCATGACGCTTTTAACGCACAAACAGTTCTTGTCACAGAATTTGTGGGTACGGTTTTGGGATCCACCCAGCCTACTACACAACGACAGAATGGAGCTCTTGTACCAGGGATAAAGCGGCCGAAGGGTGAAGCTGACCAGTCAATTTAGTGCCGAGGTTTTACTGTATTTAGCAATATATCCACATGGCGAGGTGCTTAATTAAGCAGAAGAAGAACTTTACTTTCAAGGGTACAGTCTGAATTTACAACTTTCCATTCTACCTAGGCATATAAAAAAATTTGCTTTCGTCAGTTGTCATTATAATAACGAAATCTGCTTGAAACATTAACATGAACTAAAGAAATGTCTTCAAAGATTTGATAGTGCAGTGCGCTAATGATGCACGTATCGAAAATTTATCCAGAAAACTCTGTATTGTAATTTTTTGATGGCATGGCAGAAGGTGTAGGGCTCGATACAGTTCTTCGCAAAGCTTTTCCTCAACATTGGCCAAATATTTCAAAATTTAATATTAAAAAAAAAAAACGCACATACGAACAGAGATACCACGGGCGCCCAATTACAACTCGTATAACTAAAGCACGCTGTTCCTATTTTTACATATTCGAACGGTTACTAAGAAGAGTAAATTGAGATAAAATTTGCAAGACTGTTTATAAGTGTGAGTTATAAGGCAGATGCATCCCGTTCCTGGTTATATACGCAGAACAGACCGTGAATAAACTCGGCCCGCTTCACTGAGTCTCCTGTGATTATTTTTCCACCTACACACTCACACGGAATTTCGGAATGCAGAAACATTTGGGCCTGTCTGCCACTCCAACTGCTTGTTAAGAATGACTACTCAACTCTGCGTCAGCCAATCTGCAACTGCAATTGTACAGCAGGGTGAAAAGTCCTGTTTCTGTTCAGTGATGACACTATCAGACTGTGGGGACAATTGTACGATGTGTCACATTGAATGACATGGTTTGCCTCTTTCTGACATTCCTTAATTGATTTGTTTATATAAAATAGCATAGCCTCCAGAACTCTTTCGAATATAGGGCAGTAAGTGTCCGGCATGCGCCATAGCTCAAGCGGTTAGTCGCTGGCTTCCCAACCCCGTGGCGGCCAGGGTTCGATCCTGGGTCTGGTCAAGTGGGATTTCTGGTGGACAAAGTGGCGCTGAGGCAGGTCTTCTCCGAGTACTTAGGTTTCCCCTGCCAATCTTCATTCCACCAACTGCTCCACAATCATCCTCACCTATCATCTGGAGCTGGTACAATAGGCCAGAAGTGGCCGCAGTACAAGGGACTTAGTCCCACCCCACTAGCAATGAAAGAAAGTGTCCGGCGTGGTAGCGGAATGCACTACTGAGATACAGAATGCGTGGAGCTATACATCCATGCCCTTCGAACGCTTTCTGAACTGGACCAATAGTGTCCGGTACGTAAGACACAGTAAGGGCTCTGTTTCACGGCCGTGCCATAGCCCAATAGCCAAAATAGTGGCTGCCGTAACAAGTGGACTGAGTCTCACCCTACTCCAAGAAACTAAACTACGGCCCCCAAGCGGCTGGACATGAAATGAGTCACAGCGCTGTGAGACATTCATGACTCACCGAACCACCTGGGAAGGCCGCACGCTAATCGATCGAGAAATCATTACTGTTCTATAGTCCGGCTTTCCAAAGCGATTCTTTGTAGCACGACACTGGAAAGTAGCGTGCCTAACCACAGTCTACACAAAGTGGATGAACTAATCGGCCATCGCAGGTCACTAACGGCTCACGAGTTATGTAAAAAGGTAAAGCTGTCCCCCTTAACAGGCCGTGTTGGCCCATAGGGTTGTGAGACGTCGAGGCTCCCACATTTTCTCTAGACAGTCGGCTTACAGATAGTGGTAAGGTTGTCAGCTTTACGCACTGGCCGCCCTTTACCCCACGCCCCAGGAAGATTCCTGGTACTCGTTTCTGTTAGAGGCTGAGTCGACCCCAGGGCCATAATGCGGCTGGAAGGATTAGGTAAACTGAAAAAAAAAAATCCATCTCATCGGAAAGCATGTAGCGCCAACGTGACAGACGGCAAATTTTGGTCGAAGCCCCGAAGGCCGATATAGATATTGAGAGGAGGATAATATTAAATTTGATCCTATACCTCCACTTTCCCATACGTCTTCAAAATATAACGCTTAAGTAATTAAGCACAAGGACAACTTGGCCTTTTACTGACAACTGATACAGGGCTACATAAATTATGATATTATAGAGCACAAATAAAGTTCATTACTTCATGCATATGCTTATCAAATTTACAGTCTCTGCTGTCATTCTAGGCGCAATATTCTGTATACAGTGTAAGCCTTCCTTTTTAACTGGGGCATTGAAGATGAAGAAAACGGCAGTAGTGATGACAAGGAAGCAGCAAAAAGATTCTCAAACACAGTGAGATTACTTACTTACTTACTCATGGAGCTGAGCCCTTCTTGAGGAGAAGCCAAACCTGCAGCTACTCAAGAATTTCCCAGCATTCTATGGAACCCGAAAGTTCATTACCGTGTTCACAAGAGCCTTCCACTTGTCCCTATCCTGAGCCAGACCAATCCAATCCATACCATCCCATCCTATCTCTCTAAGATCCATTTTAACACTGTTCACCCACCTACGACTTGGTCTTCCTAGTGGTTTCTTTCCTTCTGGCTTTCCCACCAATATCCTATATGCATTCCTCTTCTCCCCCACTCGTGCTACATGCCCTGCCCACCTCATCCTCCTTGACTTGATCATTCTAATTGTACTTGGAGAAGAGTACAAGTTATGAAGCTCCTCATTATGCAGTTTTATGACTGTCATCTTAGCTGGAAATATCCAAACGTGCGACGCACATCAGAAGAATAACGAGAAGAAATGTGCTAATGAGTGTCACACAGGCGCCAATGCTTGTGCAGGTGAGTCATAGATTAGAATCCCGTTCCACTCACCGGCTGAAGTGCCCTGGACAGTAGCCAAGTAGTTCGAACTTACCTGCAACAAAGAAATACATTTGTCAAACTAAAAAATAAATTATAACAGCATTCGCCATTATCATGGCCTGTACCTTCCAAATAAATATCGTCATTATGGCCGCCATTTTGGCATTAGTACAAGCAATAAAAGAGAGGACATCAGCATGATATTCATACCGCGTTTCAAAAACCAATACCCGTAGCTGAATCACGGACAGACACATACTATAAATATCTGATAGCTTCGAGAAGGGATAGTTCCTTTACAACCTTAGGTAGGCCGCACACCGGCATGCGTCAAGACATGTAACAGTCAAGACACAATGCTGCGACATGAAGCACGGAAAGGAGCACACTTGAAACGAATGAGATTATGAAAACCGCTGCACACCGGTCTGAGTCATGATACTGACGTCAGCTTCATGTTGACGAATCACGGATGAAGCAAAACTGCGTCTTTTGTCTCATGTCTTGATGCTTGTCTTGACGCAGTTGGAGTGCGGCTGCCCTTAGATACGCTAGCATGATGTATGCGCGTGTATCCAATAAAAAAACCTTTCATTGAAGCATCCAACAGTCTGATCGACGCCTTCCTAATATAAAACAGCAATTTCTTCAGTACTAAAGGATCATACGCGTCAGTGGAGCCTATCTAGAGTAACTACGGCCGTTAGACTGGTAGAATATCACAGGGGGACGTACAATAGACCACTGGTCGCGGTGCATGGGGAAGCCCACCCCCTCCAATAATAATAATAATAATAATAATAATAACAATAATAAC
>NW_019731283.1:990307-996269 GCF_002891405.2 Cryptotermes secundus | reverse complement strand
GGCACAAAATCTGACCCATGCAAGAAGGACGATAGGAGTACGGACACGAACCTACGTGGTTTAAAAAATTTTAACTATTGACAATAAAGGTTTTTTAAATAACATCTAGAAATTTTTAAAAACTTTATAACACCAGGAAGCTGCTGTGATTGTGAAACGTTCGACTTTATGCGTACTGTGCATTACAGGAAATAAGTGTATGTATTTTAAATCAAAACACCTATTGTGATGGTAGTTTCCAGTTTGTAATGATGTTCCCTCTGAAGATGGCCCATAAGGACCGAAATATGTAAGGGAGATAAGTTTTAACGCAGTAAAAACTTACATGTCACATTGGACGGAGTGGTTTGTATTTATAATTGTTAGTGTGACGGACCAGAATGAAACAAATAAAAAAAAAGGGAACCATTTCATTATTTTACGTATGCATCGATTTTGCATCTCAGTACATGTCACATAAACACACCATCTTGGCTTCTGTTTCAGTTGCAACAACAATAGGGCAAAGGTAGACGTAAAGTTGCCCCTGTGATTAATTAATTAAGCACCACGTCATGAAGACGTGTGGGAGTGGACCAACAGTTCCACTATACTTGACCTCGGCACTGGAGGTAAGTAGTCAGCTTAACGCTCTGTCGCTTTACTCCCGGATAAAGAGCATTGTATGGCATTGTATGGGTGGCTGGGTGGGCCCCAGAGGCGGTATGAACGCTGTACAGAAGAGAAAAATCTTGCCGCTACTCGTAGCCAGTCGCTATAATGACTGAGCTGGCCCGGCTCTTAAAATGGTACTAATTACAAACTGCTACATCGGTAACATATTTCCCTTACTAAAAAAATCCGTGGTATTAGTCCGCAAACTACACCGACAGAGCGACCGACTCTTATCTGAGAAGTTAGTACTAATTTTAGCGGATAGACGGTGTGGCGTGGCCAGCGCAACGAATTTCCACGGCCGTTAATTTCGGTTTTCTAGACCGAACCCGCTATATTTCCATTCAAGTGGCTTCTCAATTATCCTCATGAGGCTCAGTGGACCCCGTTCCAGACCCACTACTTCTCGGAAAATCTGGTAGCGCCGGAAATCGAACCCGGGACCTCTAGATCTGTAGTCAGAAACTCTGACCACTAGACCACAGAGGCGGTCGTTCATATGTTTATTATCTCAAGTGATCTTCCTCTTCGCATAGACTCGAGGTTTCCAAACATCTTTATAAGAACGACAAGAGCATACATTCACTAGTTCCATAATTCTAATTGGCTCCAAGAGAGGAACCCATAATTCAAACATATCCATCTATACATAGGCAGTTTCCTGCATTTATTTCTAAAAATAAGTGCTCGTATTTGTTTTGGTCGTTTTTCGGGAGAGATCTAACGTGTGAACACGGTCTCCTTCATTCAAATCAGTGCTGCTTTTGATAAATACATCGTCAACTTGGGGGTATTACGAGTATGTGATACTTCCTTCACAAAAACCTGGTACCGTCACTTTTCTATTAGCTTCATTTGCTCCGTCAGGCACACTACTTAGCCTTCATTAGATTTATTCACAGCGTACATTAAAACTTGTCATCTTCTGGTCTATCCGCTAATGGCGACCTACCTTTACACTGCCTGCCACGCAAGTCCCTAGACACACGGAATGACAGGAACAATGTATAGGCCTCTGGTGGTTAGTGTACTACGAGGCCTCGGTTTCGATCCGTGATATTATAATATCAACACTAAGAATAAACAAGAAGTCCTGGGAAGAACTAACCGCCTACTTTCCTTTGATACTAAACGGATCGCATAGAAAACGAACAATTAGGGGTGTATACAGATGATTCGTTGCCTACCAACGAAATAGGGGGACGGACAGGCAAACAGGGAGCAAGGCGAACTCATAAGCTTCGTAAGCCTACAAAACCAAGGGGCTAGGACACACACACACACACACACACATACAGAAAGACAGCAATGTGATCTCACAATATTGTCACATGGTCGTAGTGTGACTATAGACGGGATTTGAACCGATGACAGGATTTACTGGACTCTTTTGTATAACTCGCAACTACAAGTAAGAATTAAGCTCTCATTGTTCTACACACTTCACGAATCGCTATAGGACATACTAGGTCTTCTCAGTCTGTTACAGTCTTCACTAGACGTTGTTTGGTAGCGGCTTCCAAAGAGGGACGTTCTCCTTCCTCTAGCGTCACAAACGGTCCCCGGCCTCAGTTAGCAGCTTCTAACAGCAACAGCTCACAACTGAATCGCAGCATTTCTCTAACCGCAACTCCTAACTTGTCCTGTTTATAACGTCTCGGCACGGACCGCTTAGAAGATACCGTTCTCTATTGCAGTGCAATTGTTTCTTAGCGATAGCATGGAGTATTCCATTGTTGCGTACGCAGCCATCGGCAAGGACTGCGCAGAAAAAGCCATTCCTCTGTTCTTTACGGGTCGCTGTTTAGTACCGGCCGGCTGTTGTGACTCCAGTCCTTATTTTGGCGAATATGCCACAATATGCACAAAATTTCCGGGAAACACTAATGACCCACTTTCCTTTGATGACATGGGCCGCATAGAGAACGAAAAAAAAAAATAGGAGGGGGACACATATACGCAGAGAACAAGGTGATCTCATAAGCGTCCTAACAAAATTTATGGGGAAACACAGAGAGACAGCAAGCAACGTGATCTCATACGACTCCTTCCAGTTTCACAAAACAAGGGAAGCAAGCTACAAAAGTAATATAAAATCATTGAGTACAAGGAAAACCAGTCATCTTGAACACGACATTGTGGGAGGTGGGTCTCCTCTCGTATTCCGCTGATTGCTTTTCAATGTAGGCTATCTCAGACAATCAACACGTCCAGCGTAGTATTGTAAAATATTTTATGGTCTGTATGTATTCACAAAAACCATATATCCAGGGAGCAGAGCCTCGTTGCACCACCTAACAATTCATAGCGGTTCATTCGGAATCAACTGTACATTTACAGTTACTTGAGTCTGTTTTACTGGCTTCAAAGGTCCAACTGCAGAGCCCAAATAGCAAAAACCTTCGCTATCCCACCTGAAAAAATGTGTCAGTAATATACTGAATGTACATACAGAGTTAAGTGCAGTGATAGGGGACTGCAATACTGGGGGTTCGAGGCTCAACCTATTGAATATCACGTCATATGACGGCTTGTTTCACCTGCGGGATGTCTGAATGGACGGAAATAGCTGGCTCAGTAGAGAGTGCTTCACTAGACGCGAGCAGACGTCGGCCCGTCGATGGGCCTTGGACCGGTTCACTAGGCTCTACACGAGGCTACAAACTCACGAAACGCGATTTTTTATGCTTTCATTACGCGAAATATAACAGAAAATCTTATAAGCAGGGCCGTGTTTGGCAGTCCCCTCTTTCGTTCATTCTCCATATGATATATCGGCACAATGTAGTTCGAGGACGCATGTAAAAAAAAAGTAAAGCTATCCCTGTACCAGGCCGTGAAGGCCCATAGGGTTGTGAGACGTTGAGGAACCCACATTATCGTAGACAATCGGCTCAAAGATGGCGATAAGGTTGTCAGCCTTACGCGCAGGCCGCGCTTTACTACTCAGGAAAATTATTTAATTAATTCCTGGTACTCATTTCTGTTAGAGGCTGAGTCGACCCCAGGGCCATAGTGCGGCCGGAAGGATTAGATCAATTGAAAAAAAAATCCAATAACCTCATTGGGACTTGAACCCGCGACCTTCCGGCTTGTAGCATAGTGCCTCAACCAACTACCGAGTGCCTACGAGTATGCATGTACGAAATTTTATTTCAGTACCGTATTTGATTACCTTTACGTCTATCTCTAAAACAATAATCTGTGTGAACAAACCGCATGTTACAGCCTCACCTCAGCTGTGATTCCTGTCCGAGGTTTTCATGGTTTTCCTCGCTCTCCAGACAAACGCCGGAATAATTTCCTTACACGCCCTTTCTAACTAATGTGTCACAATGATCCTCCTACCAATTGCTATACAGTTCGAACTAATGACGTCATTAGATGAAACATAAATTAGTTTCAAATTTAAGGTAGAACCAAATTTTGAGGTTAATGGAAATATATCAGAAATATAGGCCAATAATTACACAAACCGTAACAGGATAGGTTTTGAGGACATGGAGTGGACTCATCTGCTCCGAACAGGGTCCAGTGGCGGGAGTTTGTGAACACTGCAATGGAAATCTCACCTTCCACAAGAGGTGGGGAACTTCTTATCTGAGCAACTGTTAGCTTTTTAAGAAGGTGGCCATTCAAGGGGGTTAGTTATATAATTAGACAAAGCACCGGAGATAATTACAATGATTAACGTCGTAATTTATATTTGTCATCGAATGCTGCTGAGGCGATTAAATCAATAAATGGGCTGAGTTGGACAGGTAGCATGTACTCAGTACTCAGAGATGCGTACTGAATTTTTGGTCGAGGAACATAAAGGGACGATACAACGTCAAGCAACTAGGAGTAAATGAGAAGACAATATTTTAGGGGCAAGGAATGTGAAGTGTGGATTGAATTAAAATGACTGAGAGAAAGGTTGTATTGCAGGATTTTGTAAACACGACGATGACAATTGTGTTCCATTAGCTCTGGAAATTTCTTGACCATTGAATAGCTCTCAATTGCTGGAGAAGAGTTGGTTACGTACGTGTTTAGACTTTCACACCACGTGAAAGTTTTGTTATCCTGTTTTGACAAAAATCAAGCTTCGTAAAATGTTGTTAATAAGGTAGGCCGCATACTGGCATGCATCAAGACATGTAACAGTCAAGACAACGATGTTTGCGACATGACGCAAAGAAAGGAGTAGAGTTGAAACGAATGAGATTACGAAAACCATGGCACACCTGTCTGAGTCACGATGCTGACGTCAGCTTCATGCTGACGAATCACGAATGAAGCAAGACTGCGTCTTTTGTCTCATGTCTTGATGCTTGTCTTGACGCAATTGGTGTGCAGCCTCCCTAAGAGATGTGTACAGATGACAGGACGCACTCACGTACTGCGAATGACACCAAAAATTCCTAAACTACGTGAAATTGAAAAATACTAGGCCGCAGCCAGTATTTATTCTGGGGTCCCCTCCCGGGATTCTAACTGGAACACGTTGCCGTGGAACTAACTTGTCACACATTTCAGGCCTCCTACTATAGTTTTACTACAATTAGAGTTTTCAGTTACTTTCACTCGCGCAGTAAAAAGTAGTAAATCTTGACATGACGAAATTGATATGTCTACAGTTTACTGTTTATTACTGCACCTAATAAGACAGCATGTAGAATAACACACACTCAGACAACAGCATTAACAGAAACAAACAGAATAACTGTACTGTCCTACACAGCAATTTACAGTCATTTTGAATACACTAGGGCTATCCAAGTGGCAGACCACATGACTCTTCTCAGTGACGACAGAACTTAAGTAAATAACCTTACTGGAACAGCCGTGATGTGTGCGTTGTCTGTCCTCAAACATCTCCAGTTTAGCAAGAAAGAGATTCCTAGTTTAGAAACGCTGGCCCCACTGCTTGGATTTACTTCGGTGTTTGGGAAGATCAGCGAAGGAAATATTTCTCTGTGAAAGATATTTGTGGCTCTTCAACTACAGAAGGTACTCGTTACTCAACCGTGAAATTATACCACCACAAGTTGTTTTTTTTTCCTTGGCACTACAGCCCCACTGGGCCTAGACCTACCTTCATGAACTTATCCGTTCACTTCGGTTTTTCTAGATCTTACACATTCGGTAGGACTTCTTGGGCGGGTGATCAGCTTGTCGCAAGGCCTCTACCTGTACACAAACACAGAAAAACGCACACACACAAACTAAACATCCATGCCCTGAGTGGGATTCGAACCCACGATCCCGGTTTCCAAGCGAGCGAAGACAGTACATGCCTTAGACCGCTCGGCTACCGTGACCG